>NW_024881289.1:102278-187072 GCF_018691265.1 Tyto alba | reverse complement strand
ATATCTGGTACAGTTGTCTCGTATCAGCTCAGAAATCAGCAAGTAAAATGCAGCCAATGCTGGGGCAACAATTATTATTCCTTTTGTATAATGTGCAAATAGGCCAGGTGGATCATTTCTAGCACAAGTTTCTTGATCTACAGGACTTGGTCAGATATGAGCATCTGTCACGTTTCATGCTGCATGAGCATAAGCAGTTTGTTTTGCAGGACTCTACCCATAAGCTGTTCCTGGGCTAAAATCTGCCTTGTGCTGCTACAAGTTTTTGGGGGTGGACGATTCTTTGGTGAATCCCCGTGGAGCCCTGATGAACGACGAAGTACATCTGACCAGGATGTGCCTTCGCATGCATACACAGAGGGTGTCATTTTCTTTCAGTTGTCATTTTCCTATTAAACACCACAACCAAGATGTGATCACAATGCTCTGTGACTGGCTGACAGCCAGTTCTTGGCCCCACCAGCCCACCTGCTCTCAGGCAGACCTGTGATTGACTGTCAGGAACAAGGAATCCTAGCCGTGTACCCAGAAGCACATCAGGCAAGGAAGCTGCCACGAGGAAGATGCAACTTCTGACAGTCATTCCCCATGGGTTCTCATATTGCATTGTGAATGCCTGGCGGCCATTTTTGACATTGTCATGCCCTCATGTTCTCAGATCTCCCTCTGATGGGCTGTCCACTTCCTTTGGACCAAGAGGTGTTCAAATATAACAAGATATAGCACGCAGTGGTATCCACTGCGGAATGAAGACAAGCAGCTAGCACAAGCAGTATTCCCGTGGATGGACCATCATCTGCAGAGCAACCTCGCAGTCAACACCCAAGCATTGTCTGGTTTCTGGCCCATCAGGTACTAGGGCAGCAGGGAGCTGCACTGCAGATCCCCGTGCTGTGTTCCTGCATCACCCTGGATGGGGACTTTCTCTTTGGCAGCCTGAGCTGGCTCTGGGGGAGCTGAAGGAAACCCCGGGGCGAGGGAGCAGCCTTAGGCGGAGGGGAGCTGTTCTCCAGCGAGCTCATGACGGCTGTAACCCTGCCCAGAAATCCAGCTCCCAGGGGCTGGGACTTTACCTGGTGTAAAATTCAGTTCTTGGAGAATCAAGGAGGGAAACAAGACTGCTTAGCATAGAAATACCAAGGGAATCAATTCCCCTCTTTTAGCTGTGCCCATAGTGGTTCCGCAGCCTAATGCGCAGAGGACCCGATATAGAGGAAAGCAGGGTATTATGTTAACATACAGTTGTGTTGACCAATGAACTTCCTCATGTTAAGGGTGGGCTAATCAGGCATTATTGCTCAGGATATCGGTATGTGCTTCTCCGGTGCAGCTGGTGTGGACGTATGGTCAGCGGGGTGTTAACCTTCGCTTCTAAACCAATGTCCCATGCAGGTGAAGGGGGTTTATACTACAGTCAGGTCCATTGCTGTTAGGACTGTGTTACATGCCTGGGGTGCTTTTTGAAAGACAATTCTCCTATTGTTTTATCGTCTGCATGGGGTGTTCTCAGCCCTGAGACCCAGATTAGCGTGGGTCGTCAGGTCACATTGACCCTGAGGTAAAAGCTCTTATTCCTCGGCAGGGTTTGTTCTTCTGAGGAAGCTGTACAGCATTTAGGGCCTTTCCTTACACACCAGCTGCAAGGGCCTTCCCCTGCCTGTGCTGTGCTGTGCTGTCCTCCCTGAACAGCTCCTGGCTTGCCTGCCTCCTGGCACAGCCCTGCCCTTGCTGATCCCCAACAGCCGAGGGTGGCCCCCACCCCCATGCAGGGTGCCAAAGAGACAGAGAAACCCTCCTCTCCATGCCTGGTGCCATTCCTGTCCTACCCAACACTGTTGGGGTGGAGGTGGCTCCAGTCATCCCAGGGCAGGGCTGGCCCATCGGACTGGGTGGTGGACAGTCTTAAATGCTGCGTGTCCTCCCAGGAAGGATCTGGGCAGGCTCAGCTGGTAGAGCCTCCCGTTGAGGCGAGGGACGAGGCCTGCATGTTTGGGCTTGTGTTTGCTGGTTCCCTGTCCCATCCACAGGTCAGAGCATGCAGAACCAGGAAGAGGAGGCAAAAGCAAAGGGATGGAGAGGGCTGGGATGTGAGTGCCGATGTAGGCGTTGAGAGTGTGGCCCCAGGCTGCCTGCTGCAGGGGGATATTTCTCAGGGGAAAGCATTCACTGCGGAGGAAGACGTCCATGGCTCGCTCCAGCTGCCTTCTCATTGCCCCTTTCCTTCTTCATTCATCCTCACATCTCTCTGTAGTTCTTTTTCCCTTGCAGTGCTTCACCAACTCAATGGCATGCTGTGGGGAACAGACCATGCACCAGCAACGAGCTTGTCTCTCCTCTTTCTCCGGAATCTCGCTGTGTGCCCCTCAGGGTTTCATTTTCCTCAGATGCTGCACCACACAGGCAGGCTACCAGCAGCTCCTACTCTGCTTGCTGCTCTGTTGGGAGCAGCTGGGTATGCAACTGAAAGAAGCCCTCTGGGAAGCCTCCGGCTCTTTTCTATCCCACCCATCAGGACTGTGATGGCAGGGGACAGTCTCCTGATGCCACAGCCACCACCGCGTCCTCTTTTGCACTTCCACGTCTTTCCCAGAGGAGGAAACCCCTCATCATCTCATCCTTAAGCTAAATCTGGGAAAGACCCCTGGGAAACGGTGTGCATGTGTGCGAGGCCCGGATGGGTCAGGCAGAATATCCCCAGACGCCAGATCTATGATGTGTCTTCAATTCATTGCTACAATGAGGTCCATGTATGCAAAGAAGGACCTCTTCTGAAGCTCATAGTCAGGTCTGGCCCCTCCTCTTCCCCCCACTTGCCTGCTGCTCCACAGCTCTCTGGTTTGTGAGACCTAAAGTAATGGGCAATTTGTGAGTGCTGGCAAGATGTCAGGTGCATGAGGTGACATCCCTTCTTCTTTAGCAGTGAGGGCCATGTTGTGCAGGCTCTCTTTGGACATGAGCTGCTAAAGTTTGAGGCATAGGGAAGAGAGCTGGTGGGGTTGTTCTGCTTGGGATGTTGGATAAGATCAGGCACGTGGTTTTGAGGAAGAACCAACAACAGTGGAGCTCTCTCATGGCCAATACTGAGCACTGGTCTGTTCTCTTCCCCTATCTTGGAAAGGGAGGAGCAGGATTTCCCATTCATCGGGAGTTTTGGGTCAGGTGGAGGGTAGGACAAGCGCAGTAGGCAAGAGGTTTTGCTGTGTCCCTGGGCACCAGGGACACAATGAGCCAAGACACTCGTCTGCAGCGTGGTCCTTGCAGGCAGCCCAAAAATGGGACTGCACCCCGTAGTTGGCAGGATTCGAACCTGCGCGGGGAAACCCCAATGGATTTCTAGTCCATCGCCTTCACCACTCGGCCACAACTACCTGCCCCAGCCCTCTCTGCCCTACTGAGCACATCCCCTGTGCAGTGACACCCGCCTGACACGTCCGCTCACTAGAAGCCCCTGGTTAACACCTGCACGGAGCAAGGAGGTACCAGCCTTCCAGAGGCCTTTGGAGGTTTAACCACAGGGACTGTGGCTGTAGATCCCAGCGCCTTGTCCTCAGCTGGGCATCTGGGATATCCTGACATGGGGTGGATGGGTTCACTCTCCAGCTGGAGTATCTGCCAGCAAAGAAAAGCAAAGTGGATGACTGGCATGCAGCTTCTTGGTGTGTAGGGGGGATGTGTTGTGAGAGTGGGAGAGATCTATAGAAAGGGAAAGGTAGAGCCTGGCTGAGGAAATTGAGGAGGTGCAAGGTGAAAATAAATGAGAGGTGTGGATGACTTGCAGGTAGACAGGAGAGAGCTTTTTTGGTGAAATAGGTTGTCTAGATCTTTTGCCAGCTTGACCAAGCATTGTTATCTTCCAGAGCATTGAGCAAAACAACAAAAGACCTGAAAAAAACAATCAGTTTCATTAGTAGTACAAAATAGCTCTGATTCCCTTTTGGCTCCACAGCAGCACTATTTGGCAAACTGCACTGAGTAGTAGCAGGTATGGAGATGGTACCTGTGGATATTCCTGTCTGCATGCAGACAAGAGTGGCAGGAGGTCACAGTCAAGAGTGTGAGCGCGAAAAGTGTCCGAGGAACTATGTGTGCTGGCCAGTCTGTGAAGCTTCTCAAGTCTCTGATTCAAGAGATGATTAAATTTAAAAAGCCATGCTCTTTCTGTCTTGACTGTCAAAAGCAGGGTGTCCGCAGTTACTGTTAGCACATAGTTACAGACTCCCACTCTGTCATCAGCAGTTCTTTGCGTACAGGGAGTTACAAAGAGGGAGATCATGATTGTGCATGCTCATTTCCCTGCTGAATGCCCACATTGAAAATCAGCACTCAAGTGATTTCAGTGCACCTCAGTTAAACCCTAGGAGACACCTCTCCCCAGTGAGTCATTTTGTGTGTTATGTTCTATCCATTGGGGTTTTCCCTGCGCAGGTTGGAATCCTGACAACTATGGGGTGCAGTCCCATTTTTGGGCTGCTGCAAGGACCACGCTGCAGCTGAGTGTCTTGGCTCCATAGACACAGCTCCTGCAGCTGCACAGTGCACCCAGAGACACAGCAAAACCCCCTTGCCTCCCACCCTTGTTCTTGCCTCCCTCCAGAAATGCCAGCATGGGTGGGAAATTCTTCTCCCCATTTACAAGGTAGGGAAGTTGATGGAAGAGACCAAAAGAAGTCTAGTTTTGTTCTTTGTTGTGTAGAACTTCAGAGCCTAACCACACATCTGAAGTAGCATATCCCAACCATCTGTCTTCCCTACACCTGAAACTAGAGATGCTCCTCTCCAAAGTGAGCCTGTGCAACATGGCCCTTATTGCTAATAAAGAAGGGACTCTCATGGATCTGAGATCTTGCCAGCACTCACAACGTCTTCCCCTCCACTTTAGGTCTCATGGAGGCAGACTGGTGTGGAGCAGCAGGCAAGTGGGGTAGAGGGAAAAGTCCAGAGCCAACTATGAGTACAGAAGAGGTCCTTGTTATATATGGACCTCATTGCTGACAATGAACAGAAGACACATCACAGATCTGAGATCTTGCCTCAGGTCCTGAGGGTACTCAGCCTGACTCCTCCTCAGCCCCTGCACATATAGACAGCCTTTTCCAGGGGGCTTTCCCAGATTTAGCTTAAGGATGAGATGATGAGGAGTGGGTCTCTCTGTCTCCTCCTCTTCTGGGAAAGACGCAGAAGTGCAGAAGAGGACATTGTGGCAACCCTGGCATCAAGACACCATCCCCTGCCATCACAGCACCTGATGGGTTTACTCTCTCACAACCCCTGAGAGGAAGAGGGGCTGCTGGAAGCCTGCGTGGGGGGTATAGCATCTTAGGGGAAACCCTGAGGGGCACAGGCAGAGAAATCCCAGAGAAAAAGGAGAAACTGCAGTTCCCCTGAGGTTGGCAGTGGCAGTACAAGCAAGGAGAAGCTCAGAGGGGTTGGCAGCATGGATGAAAAAGAAAAGGGGCAATGGAAGGGAGACCTGGAGCAACAGACCTCTTGATCTGCAGCCAAATACTCTGTAGCAGGCAGGCTGCAGCCACATTCCCATGCTCATGTCTGAACCCACATCCCAGCCCTCTCCATCCCGCTTTTGCTCTTTTCTCCTCTCTTGTTGTTGCATGATCTGACCTGTGGATGGGACAGGGAACGAGCAAACACAACCCAAGGATGCAGGCCTCAGGACTGCCACCTTGTTCCTTGCCCTGGGAAGCAGGATCTACAAGCTCAGCCAGTCCAGAGACTTCCTGGAATATCTCACAGGATCTAAGTTTAGTGAGCACTCAGTCTGGCTGGTCTGGCCCTGCCCTGGCCTGACGGGGAGCCACCTCCACCCCCAGCCGTGTTGGGCCAGACAGGAATGGCACCGGGCGCAGAGAGGAGGGGTTTCTCAGACTCTTTGGCACCCTGCATGGTGGCAGGGGCTGCCCTGGGCTGTGGGGAGCAGCGAGGGCAGGGCTGTGCCAGGAGGGAGACCAAGCCAGAAGCTCTTAGCACAGCACAGCATGGGCAGGGGAAGGCCCACTCGACTGCTCTGAAAGGCAAGGTGCTAACTGCTATACAAGTACAACTTGTTTAAAGGAACAAACAGTGCCTAGGATGAAGAGCATTTACCGAAGGGTGACCTGAAGACCTGTCTTAAATCAGCTATCAATGGCTGAGAACACCCCATGCAGACGACAAAACAATGGTAGATTTGTCATCAAAAAGCCACCAGGCATGTAACCACGGCCACAAGTGCGGCTAACCAAAATCTAGTATAAAACCACTCCAAGTACATGTGACAAGAATGTATTGATGGGAAAATCACAAGTTGCATACATTTCCAATATGAACTCATTAGCTCACTCGATAGCATGAGTAAGGTGACTGGTTAGCAGAACTGTATTGTAACATACATAAAACCGTGCTGTCATCCCTACTGGGGTCCTCCATGAATCAGGCTGAGGCATCACTATGTGCACCCCTCGTCCAAGGATTTCCTTCAGCTCCTCCAGAGCCAGCTCAGGGGGCCAAAGAGAAAGTCCCCATCCAGGGTGATGGACAGGAGAGGTGGGGAGAAGGGCAAGGCAAGGCCCTTGAGCTTCCCACCCCAGTCCCACTTCCAGTGAGGTAGCCAGGACAGACATGTATCCAGCCTGGGTGAGGGCACAGGATACAGGAAAGGAATGAGGCGTGAGTGCT
Organism: Tyto alba; assembly: GCF_018691265.1. Lineage (NCBI taxonomy): Eukaryota > Metazoa > Chordata > Aves > Strigiformes > Tytonidae > Tyto > Tyto alba. The sequence goes on along the minus strand of NW_024881289.1, from coordinate 180,400 downwards.
GGCAGTGCCAGGGAGCATCAGGCCTGGCTGTGAGAAGTCCCAGCTGGCATCCTGGGGGGAGCAGAGTGGTGCAGCGGAAGCATGCTGGGCCCATAACCCAGAGGTCGATGGATCGAAACCATCCTCTGCTAATGGCATTTTTAATTTTTTTTTTCTTTCTTGGCGTTCCAGCAGCAGAGTAGCTACCTCTCCCTTGCATCTTTCCCAGCAAGCTTTAACATGCACTGCTCCTGCTCTCTGCGCACCCATGGCCATGGCCCTCTGAGCTCCCACTCCCTTCTCTCTGCCACTCACCTTATTCTTCCATTGCCTTCTTAGCAGACAGCGCTCCCAAAGCGTCCCTCGGCAAGACAGACGGCTGCATGTGGAGCAGCAGGCAGAGTTCCCCACACGAGGAAGTGGGTTCCTGGGCACGCAGTTGTGTTTCTCCCTTCCATCAGGCTGCTCAATCTCAACTTCCCAGCTGCCAGCAGGGACCTCCAGGAATCTGCAAGTGGGGAGGAGGACACGGCTGGAGTTAGTTTTGAAAACACTAGTGTGATCAACTTGAACACCCGGGCACTTTCTCCATCCTAGTTGTTTGCTGCTGTGCCCACTCGCAGGGCCAGCCAGGAGCAGGGCTGAGCAGGTATTCCCAATGGGCTCATTGGTGGCAGTATATGGGTAGGTGTTGGGGTGGAACATAGAGAAAGGAGTGAGCAACGGGGTGGGTGAGCATCTGTGCTTCTACCAACACAGGTACATAGATGACCACACATACACTTGCATAGTACATGCAGAACTGGCACGTGTTTGTCCGCAGATGGGGAGAGCACCATTACCAGCACCCACAGAAGCACCAGCACCACTCACACAGGCATGGACAAGAGAGACGGTCTGATCCTTTTCTTTGCCCCCAGCTGCTTAGGGTTGGAGATCAGGGCTGGACACAGATCCCCTCCCTCCCACATGCACAACAGTAGGTCCCTGGGATCCCTGCCCTTATCATAGGTCTGTGCAGCGTCCATGGCTGGAGCTCAGTCCCGCTTTCTACAGTGTCATTCTCTAAACCTGATCAGTCCCTGATGCTGATCTCCCCTAGCCAGTGGCTAGTGCAGCTTCAGGTTTCCTAGCCAACACCTGACAAACTCTGAAAACTCCCAGTGCCAACCAGCTTGAGGTCATCTGTGAGTGCAGGCAGCTGGGCAGTATGGGAAGTGGAGGACTAGGAGGTAGCAGGGCACCAGAAGCCTTGGTGGTAGGTGGTAGAGCGTAGATGCCTTCCAAGCAGTTGACCTGGGTTCCAGTCCTGGACACGCAGACAATTTTTTTAACTGGTCTCCACAAGTGCCTTGCCTCCCCTGCGCAAAAATCCTACTTCACTCAGCAAACTCAGCTCCCATGGGGCAGTCGAGACGCTACCCTCGACTCCCCCAGAGCCTTTCATCACAGAGAGTCCTCTGGACACAACCTAACCCAGAACACAAAGGCCTCCCTTGGCAAAAGGAGATGACAGAGACTGCTTTCACCATTCATAGATTCTCAGGGATTGATGAAGCACTGGAGCAGGTGCCCAGAGGCCTTTGGAAGTCTCTGTGCCTGGGCATCACACTCAGGTTTCAGTGAGGCTCAGGCACTGCTCTGCCCTCCCTAGCTTGGGCCAGCCCTGCTTTGAGCAAGCATTTGGGCCAGTGACCTTCCAAGGTACCTTGCAGTCTAGAGCCTGCCATGAAACAACAAGCCCCAGAGAGAGCTGTGCCCTCCTTCCTCTGCACCATGACAGTAAGGGAGCCTCTTGCTCACAGCAACTGGAGCTCAGTCATTGCTCTGCACTTGGCACATCTCCTGTCCTTTCTCCTTGACTCTCCAGCCCCTCTCCCACACAGCAACTCCTTGAGACCAGCACAGCATTGCCCCAGGGGCTGGTGTGGCAGAGCCCTCCTTCACCAGCCTTCCCAGCTATGTGCAGGGAAGAAGGAAGCCCCCTTGATGCCCCAGGAAGCGTCCACGAGGCAGCACCCACAAAATCCTCTCTTGCTGCTCCAACGTTGCCCTCCAACAATACTTCTTCTTGGAAGGCAGGCCAGGGAGTCTGAGACTGCATACTTCTTCTTCAATAGCTCACACCAGCAGAGCATTGCTTCTCCCTCTGGGTCATAAAATACCCCGAGGACAGTCATTTTGCAGCTTCTCTGGTTCTCTGTTCCCATCCATAGGCACCCTCAGGGTAATGATTTTTTTCCTGTAGCCAGTTACAAACTGCCTGGTCAATTTCTGACCACAGCTCTCATCATTCAGCCACCACAGTAGCCTCCTTGTAAGCACTGGGAGGCTCCTATCAAATCCCTCCTAAGCATTTCCTTCTCCCTGCTAAGCAAGCCCTGTGTCCTCAGGCCTCCCTCACAAGGCCAGAGTCCCTGGTGCCTGTCTAGCCTAGGGAACCTCCACTGAACTTGCTCCACTTTATCAGCACTTTTACATAGTTCCCTACATAGACCTTCTTCCCCTTTTCTGGAAAAGAGGACAACTTTTCCTTCTCATTAGTCATCAGGGAGCTACCCTGCCCTCTGATCCCAAAGCTGAAGAGCCCCTGAGATGCATCCTTCTCTCTTTCGGATGCAGTGGCACAGACGGTAGGTGCCAATCCAGGACGTGGCATTGACCAGCAGGGTTTCAAGCCAGAGAGTTTCCCTGAATTGGCAGTTCCTCACCTGCAAACGCAACCAGCATCAGTGGGAAGAGGGGCAGGAGGCAGTAAAGCCTACCCGTAGGAAGCCAAAAGGGACATTGCAGGCTCTGGGGACTCGTGTTCAGGCTGAGGGGTGTGCTCCAAGGCCTAGCATGCATTTCCATTTCGTCTCCCCCGACACTGGGGCATTTCTCTCCAGCACTGCTGACAGGACAGAGAAACTCCATGCTGGTGCACGTTGTGATTGAGGGAGATGCTGAAGGAGCTGGGTTTGTTTAGCCTGGAGAGCAGAAGGTGAGGGGTCTTCCGCTGTGTGAAGGTGGCTCTCTGGCTTGCCAAGGCCTGCCCTCTGCCAGAAAGACCTCGGGAGTGCAGGAGCTGGGGGTGGCCTGGCCTCCTGTGTGATCCAGCCTGGCCTGAGCTGCATCTCCCAAGGGCTGGGGAGCTCTGGGAGATCTCTGCCTGCCCACTGAAGCCTCTAAGGGTGGCACAGATTGTCCTCCCCCGGATCCTACAGGGAAGAGTAGCATCAGAGGCTACATAGGTAGCAGCAGTTACCATGGCCTTGGGGAAGGAAACGGGCTGGGGAGCACGTTAGTCCCAGCAGGCAACGCTGCCAGGAAGGAAACCAAGGACAAAATACCGTGAATCTGCCTGCACAGGCCCATACAGCTGTTCATACAGAGCCCCTCCAGGATCCCCGAGTGCTGGGTGAGATCAGTGAGCCTGGTAGGGCCCAGGAACATCCTCTGTTGCTTGGAGATCCACTGTCTGACCCCAGAAGAGACATGTCCCCTCCGATGGCATTACAGCACATGGACGGGAAAAAGCTGTCCCTTTTCCTGTGCCACAGCCCCTGGAGGGGGGTTTCCTCCACCTTTTTACAAGGCCTTCAGAGACTGGGCCCTGCTCTCGCTGCTCCCACCCACCTGGGCCCTGCAGATCCCAGGGATATGTGAGGAAAGCCCTCAGCAATGCTGATTCTCCGGGACAAGCTTTCAGAGTTGTGCCTCTGTAGATATTGAACCCTTTCCAGTGACTAGGTGTTTCTCCTGCCTCCTCTGAATGTGACCTGGTTTTGATATCTTAGGCTTGGGTATGACGGCGTGCTCTGTCGTGTGGGTTCAGAAGTACCAGATGCAAGCCCAATGCTTTAGGAAGTGCAAAGGTATCAGGAGGTCCTGTCCTCAGTGTCCCGGGCTAAGTCTGAGATCCAATAGAGTGTCCCCACATGGGTTTCCTCCTGTGTGACTGCTGGGAGGAAGGGCCCTGCTTTCAACACACAGGCTCAAACCTTGGCAGAAGGAGGAACGCACCACTGCAGCTTTTCCTGGCTGTGTGCATGGACCCTTTCTGGGCAGGCAGTGTGCTGGTGCCAGGACATGAGGGAAAGTTCCCTCAGGCTGGACATTGAAACCTTGCCGAGTCTGGAGCAGCCTCTGGAGAGAAAATGGGGTTTCCAGGGAGGGAGAGGCCACTTTGGGGCACAAGGGGACAGCGAGTCCTGGAAGAGAGGACCAGAGTTTGGAGTCAGCCAAGATTGCCCCAACAGAGGAAGGAAGTCCAGCTTGTGCAAACATAACAAGCTCCTTTGGGTACTCCTGCCAGATCTTCCCTCTACTGAAGCTCATCCCCTGCCCCCTCTCTTGGTCACCTTGTTCAGCAAGGTCAGGAGCTCGGTAGGACTGGAACGGGAGTAAGGATATCTGGGTAATGGCTGCTTAGTATGAGCTACAAGGTGAGAAACAGGAGAGGCAATAACTTACACGGGCAGATGGACACACTGTCCAACATGGGGGCAAAGGGAGGCAGCAGCAGAGACCACAAGTGCAAGGACTGAACCTTCAACTGCTGGGCCATGAATGTACCGTGTGAGGTGCACCATGGAAGAGGTTCTACTGGAAACTACCTAACCTGGTCCAAGTAGGCAAAAGCAAGATTCTCAGCACTTACCAGCCTGGCTCTTGTAAGAGAGGGCACGCGAGGCTTGTGCAAAGAGCTCTGCCACTCCCTTGAAAGGCCCGGTGAGTAGAGAGCGGCCCTGGAGGAAGATTGTTCTTGGTGATGTCCACGGAGATGGAGAGACATCCAGGCTCAGCCAGGAGTAGAAGGCTCCACGAGGGTGGCCTCAGGGGAAAGACAGTGCTTGTGCAGGAGGTCCCATGGTGTAACGGTAAGCACTCTGGGCTCTGAATCCAGCGGTCTGAGTTCAAATCTCAGTGGGACCTCAGCCTTTTGGCTCTCCCAGGACATTCCTCGGCATGGTTACACATAACAGCTTTCTGTCAGCTCTAATCAGCTTGACCTTACTCTGATCTTCCATCCTTTCCTGTGCTCCCAGCCATGAGACTGACATCAGTGCCCCCTCTCATGCCTTGTGCCCACCAAACCTCTGCAGCTTTCCTGAGCAGTGGCCCCCAGCTCCTGCCTGTTCCATTCAGCTTGAGGGCTACTCCTGCCTGAGGACATCCAGCAGTGGCACACCAAATCACACAACACATGGGGTGGAGAACATGCAGACCAAGCCCAGTTCAAAGCAGGCACAAGTAGAGGAGGCTCTTCCAGGACTTCTCTGGTCATATATTGGACATCTCGAAAGATGGACACTCTACAGTACTCCCTTGGTAACTGTTTCCCATGTTTGACCAGCCTCACAGTAAGACAGGGCTCCTGTGTGAGGCACTACTTGTACTTCAAATCCTGTCCATTACTTCTTGATGTCTCCATTCCACTGACCCTTTGCTGTCTCTCTTTTTCCTTCTTCGATTTTTTCGGTGCTCTTGTACAAGATCAGGGAGCTCCACCCACAACTGGCGGTGCCCCAAGATTGGCGACAGACTCACCGTCATGGCAGAGTGCAGGTTCTCCCTTTCCCTTGCAGAGGACTTGGCCAAACGGCGAAGGAGCAGAAAAAAACCCAAGACATAAGCCTCCAGCTATGCTGCACAAAGTCTTTAATGAGAAGGAGGAAATGCAGTGGCACAGAACAGAGACCAAGAAACACATCTGCAGGGTTGAGGGACGCAAAGAGGATGGCCCATTCCCCAAGGACAAGCTGCACATAAAGCGCTTGCCATTTCCCATTCTGCCATCCCTTGTGGCAATGGCAACCCACCCAGAGTGGTCCCTAACTCTAGCACCCTCTCCCCTTCAGCAGGAGTATCAGCAAAGCAGAAGAGAACGAGCCCTTTCCGGAGGGCTCAGAGCAAAGCAGATCCAGAGGATACACGGCCATGCCAGCTGTGCAGCGAGGAGAAGTGGGCACAGGTCCCTCCTGCCAGGTGGCATGAGGACACCCAGCCTGTCTGCAAGACATGTCCATGACTTGGTGCTGCAGGGTCCCGTCTTCCGTCCTGCTCCTGAAGGGATGATTCGCCAGCTTCAGCAGTTCAGATGCAGCGGGGGACAGACAGACACATCCCGGACCCACCCAGACCAAGGGAGCCCCCAGAAGAGATGGGAACTCCCCCAGCACTGAGGGAGCTCCCAACAGCAGCTGACAGAGACGATCCCACAGCCGTGCTCTGAGGGAAAGAGTTGAGGATGGGGCCCGGCAGGGTCACCACCACTGGCGAGGGCTCGATGAACACCGTCGAGTCAGCGCAGCGGGCGACACAGGGCTCACTGCAGCTGCTTGCAAGTGGGGTTGGGCCAGAGGCACAGCAGGGCCGTGGGGGACAGGGTCTGAAGCAAGACATCTCTCTGTGAAGGAAGCAAAGCTGCAACACAGAGCAGGAAGGAAACACAGACCAAACATCAACTTGGCTCTCATGTCCACAGCTCTCTCTGCAGATACACTTTGCTGCTCTCCATCTCCATTTCTAGCTGCAGGTGCAGGAAATGCCTGCACCTGATCTTTCTAATACACACAACGTGCGTGACGTATTCCCCTAAGTTGGATTTGAAGCACTGGGAGCAAAGATGTGCCTAACTGGCTGCTGATTGCACCAGGACCTCCTACTGCATTTCCCAGTACAATAGCACAGACGAAGATTGATGCAAGTATCCCAGCACAAATGGGCTGCGTTGAATGGGTGTCTCAGAAATCACCTCTTAAACACACATAGTCTTCTTACAGCTCGTAATGCACTCCTCTGAGTTGCACAGTGCAGGAACGCTGACCCACTTTGGGATAGGACCAAGCCCAGTGGGTTTAAAGCACCTGATCATACCCCATCTCCAGAACAACTGTTGTTGCATGATGAAGCACTTGGCCATTTGGTTAGAGAGCATATGCTGCGGGTGCAAATTCTGGTGAGGCAGACACCCCTACAGCTGAGCCCCATTGACACCCTTCTGCTTGAAAGAACACCCTCTTCCCATTTCTCTCAGCCACGTCCAGCAAAAGGGACAGAGGTGACAGCCCTTCAACAGTTCAATTGCAGGGCCATGCTGAGGCAGTGAAATATCAACCTGAGATGCGCCACCACGACGGCAATTCTGCCTACAGAGAGAGATATGGAGGAGACCCAGACTTACCTCGTTCCTCGAGGAAAGGGAAGCAAGAGAGGAGGATGCAGAGCCTGGAGCAGCGCAGGCTTTTATGCTGTGTCCCTGAGCCCTGTGGGGCCACAAACATTCCTTGCTCATGAAGCATCTGAACACCTAGGAGTTTCCGCTTCCCAAGGATTCCCTGGTGATTAAGCCCTCGCTTCTTACATCCCACATATTGTCCTCTTTTCATACCATCGAACATCAAAATCATTCATCTGTATCCCAGGTTTATAAAGTCAATTACCTCTGAGTTCTTACACAGGACAGACAGATATTTTTAGTTGACTTGCCTCATACAAATTCCTTTGGTCTCATAGCCCTCTCATGTTAACTAGTCCACGTGTCATGGTGAAATTCAACCATACAGGGCACCTCAAGTCTTCTCTCAAATGTTTCTTTGCAGGCACTCAGTCTAAAACCTGAGGGACAATTCTCTTCCTGGGTGATCATAGACACACAGGAGGCAGTGGGTAAGTTCAGGCAGAAGTTCAAGACTGCACAATCCCATATGGGAGGAGAGACGCACCACTCCAGGGACGTGGCAAAGCTCAAGGGCAAGGAAAGACCACTGTGAGGTGGAGGGAAGCCCCCTGTGGGCAGGGGTGATGATGGCCACAGGGACCTTGTTTACGCTCATCAGGCTCTACCACAGACTGGTTTTGTGATCAAAACTTGCCCGCATCCTTCCCTGAAGGAGACCCACACCCAAATTGACCCGTTTGGCTCTGTAAGGTCATCCCAGAGGATGGAGGTGTGGCTTGCCTGATTAGGAGGAGAGGTGAACGGCAGGGAATGAAAACCTCATGGCCCTTTTTCCTGATTCAGAGAGGGGGTGGCCAATGCCATGCATTTCACGCTACAAAGGCACATCGGATCTGTCTCAGAGCACCTGGGAGTCATCATGATGTGGAAGAGTTGGGAAAATCCCAGAGCTGCTGGCCAGCATGACTCACCCTGCTGTGGACGTCAGTGGACACGGTTGCCCAGCCTCAGTTGTGCCAGGGATACCAGACCTCATAGTCCCAAATTGCGGCTTTCTGTAAGGAAAAGCATTTTAGCACCATTCCTGAATCAACTGGTGCTTCTGTGCAGCCTCGTGCAGCTTCTGCCTTCTAAGGCATTGCCTGCCAGTGGCTGCTCAGGGACCCACGAGAGTGAGTGCAGCCCAGAATGATGTGGGATGGATGGTTCTTCTGGAATGGCTCTGGGACAACCTCCTGCTCTGAGCAGACCAAGCTTAATGTTAAGTTAATCAAGGGATATGGCGATGGAGATCCCATGGAGTCATTACCTGAAAGAGACCTGCCTGATCCTCTGGTCTGCTCCCTGTCGTTACAAATGTGCCTTCATTCCCTGGACAAGTGGTCATAAAAAACAGGCTGTGGCAGAGCTGTTTGAGCGTGAGGAAGGTCCTCATGGCCCTCAATCCTACATGCAATGGGCTTTGCTCCAGCCCACAATGATCCTTTCTTGTCAGTGAGCTTTTCCATATCCTGAATTGGTGAGTCTCTTCTCTTGTATAGGATTGTGTAGTCTTGATCTTCCACCTCAACTTCTCAAGTCTCTACTGTGTGTCTACTATGACGCTTGGGCAGATGTCTCTTAGGGTTCGCTTGAGATAACTCGAGGTGTCCATCTTCGTAGCTGATTTTCAGCATGATTGGTGGACAAGCTCACCATGAAGAGGGCAAAGTGACAAAGGCAATCCGTATGACACAACGTCACTAAAATTTCCTCCAGGCTGCCCCGAGACCTTGGAGTTGATTGCCCTTATGAATCAGGGATACAGAGATTCAGATGGATCATTTCAATATTAGGAAACATCACACTCACCAGGCCCTGATCTGATAGGAGAACTCAACCTCCAGGACATCTGCTGGCGAAGTGGCACAGCGAACTACAAGCAACCCAGGGAACTACTGGAGTGTGTTGAGGACAACGTCCAAGTACATGTGACGCAGAGCCTGACCAGAGGAGAGGCACTGGTGGACGTGTTGTTTACTAGAGTGCAAGAGCAATCAGAGAGGTCAAGATTGGAGGTAGCCTGGCTGCAGCAGTCACGCCCTGGTGGATTTCTCAGTTTTGAGGAGTGCAGGACAGGTAATAAGTAGAGTCAGGAACCTAAACCTCAGAAAGGCAAACGGTTGCCCGTTTAGGACACTAGTGCATGGGATCCCTCGGGAAACTACCCTCAGAGGTATAGGAGCAAACCAGAGCTGGGAGATACTGAAAGACATTTTTCTGAGGGAGCAAGAGCTCTCAATCCCGACATGCAAGAAGTCGGGCAGGGAAGGCAGGAGGCCAGCTTGGTAACATCAAGACCTCTCAGAAAAATAAAACACAAAACCAAAAGGAATAGGCAGCAGAGGCAGGGATAGACATTGTGGGAGATTATAGGCAAATGGCCTTGAAGTGCAAGGAGGATATTGGGAAGTCCAAGGCATTTCTGGAGCTGAACTTGGCTAGGGGTGTGAAAAGTAACAAGAAGTGTTTCTTCAGGTACATAGGAGAACAAAGGAAGAGGAAAGAACCTGTACCTCGTCAATGAGTGAAATGGTGAGACACTGAAACAGGATGTCCAGCGCAGTTGTGGATGCCCCCTCCCTGGAAGTGATTAATGCCAAATTAGATGAAGCTTTGAGTAACCTGGTCCAGTGGAAGGTGTCCCTGGCCATGGTAGGAGAGTCAGAATTCCATGTTCTGAAAGGTCCCTTCCAGCCCAAACCGTTCCATAACGCGTTCTTTGATGCTAGTTGGAATCAAGTCAGAGAAAAGAATTTCAGATGAAAGAGCTAAAGGTTTAATCACCAGCAAGGTCTTCCCAAGTGGCAGCTGCTACGTGTTTACATGCCTCATGAGCAAGGAATGTTTGTGGCCCCACAGGGCTCTGGGACACAGCATAAAAGCCTGCGCTGCTCCAGGCTCTGCATCCTCCTCTCTTGCTTCCCTTTCCTCGAGGAACGAGGTAAGTCTGGGTCTGCTCCATATCTCTCTCTGTAGACAGAATTGCTGTTATGGTGGTGCATCGGGTTGATATTTCACTGCCTCAGCTTGGCCCTGCAATTGAACTGTTGAAGGGCTGTCACCTCTGTCCCTTTTAATGGAAGTGACTGCGGAGAGCTGGGTAGAGGGTGTTCTTTCAAGCAGAAGGGTATCAATGGGGCTCAGCTGCAGGTGTCTGCCTCACCAGAATTTGCACCCGCAGCAGATGCTCTCTAACCAAATGGCCAAGTGCTTCATCAGTGCAACAACAGTTGTTCTGGAGATGGGGTATGATCAGGTGCTTTAAACCGACTGGGCTTGGTCCTATCCCAAAGTGGGTCAGCGTTCCTGCACTGTGCAACTCAGAGGAGTGCATTACGAGCTCTAGGAAGCCCATTTGTGCTGGGATACTTGCATCAATCTTCATCTGTGCTATTGTACTGGGAAATGCAGCAGGAGGTCCTGGTGCAATCAGCAGCCAGTTAGGCACATCTTTGCTCCCAGTGCTTCAAATCCAACTTAGGGGAATACGTCACGCACGTTGTGTGTGTTAGAAAGATCAGGTGCAGGCATTTCCTGCACCTGCAGCTAGAAATGGAGATGGAGAGCAGCCAAGTGTATCTGCAGAGAGAGCTGTGGACATGAGAGCCAAGTTGATGTTTGGGTCTGTGTTTCCTTCCTGCTCTGTGTTGCAGCTTTGCTTCCTTCACCGAGAGATGTCTTGCTTCAGACCCTGTCCCCCACGGCCCTGCTGTGCCTCTGGCCCAACCCCACTTGCAAGCAGCTGCAGTGAGCCCTGTGTCGCCCGCTGCGCTGACTCGACGGTGTTCATCGAGCCCTCGCCAGTGGTGGTGACCCTGCCGGGCCCCATCCTCAACTCTTTCCCTCAGAGCACGGCCGTGGGATCGTCTCTGTCAGCTGCTGTTGGGAGCTCCCTCAGTGCCGGGGGAGTTCCCATCTCTTCTGGGGGCTCCCTTGGTCTGGGTGGGTCCGGGATGTGTCTGTCTGTCCCCCGCTGCATCTGAACTGCTGAAGCTGGCGAATCATCCCTTCAGGAGCAGGACGGAAGACGGACCCTGCAGCACCAAGTCATGGACATGTCTTGCAGACAGGCTGGGTGTCCTCATGCCACCTGGCAGGAGGGACCTGTGCCCACTTCTCCTCGCTGCACGGCTGGCGTGGCCGTGTCTCCTCTGGTTCTTCTTTGCTCTGAGCCCTCCGGAAAAGGCTCCTTTTCTTCTGCTTTGCTGAACCCGCTGCTGAAAGGGAGAGGTTGCTGGAGTTAGGGACCGCTCTTTCTGGGCTGCCATTGCCACCAGGGAGAGCAGAATGGGAAAAGGCAAGCGCTTTGTATGCAGCTTGTCCTTGGGGAACGGGCCATCCTCTGTGCGTCCCTCAATCCTGCAGATGTTTTCCTTGGTCTCTGTTCTGTGCCACTGCATTTCCCCCCTTCTCATTAAAGCCTTTGTGCAGCAGAGCTAGAGAGTCATGGCAGTTTTTTCTTCTCCTCTCATGTCGTGGTTTCAGCCTGATTGACAGCCAACCACAATGCAGCACCTCTCTCTCCCTTCCCCTCCGGCAATGAGAAGGGACAGAGAGCCAGGCTTGGGGTTCAAGATAGGACTGGGATGGGGGAAAATCTCCCTTTTATGATCATGAGTAAAAGTCAGACTCGTTAGGGGAAGAAAAAAAGAACATACATTTATTACAGACACTAACAACACATAACATAGTAGGACAGTGAGAAGCATTGCCACATCTTGAGAACACCTTCCCCCCACCCTCCCTTCTTCCTGGGCTCAGCTCTGCTCTCGATATCTCTACCTCCTCCCCCAGTGGCGCAGGGGCAGGGAATGGGGGGTGCAGTCAGTGCTGCCACTTCCTTCATCTTCGGTGAGGGGAGTGTCCAAAACTTGTTACACCCTGCTCCATCGTGGTCCCCCTCTCACAGGAGACAGTCCTCCACAAACTTTATCTGACTTGAATTCCTCCCATGGGCCGCAGCGTTCCCCACACTGCTCCGTCATGGGTCACTAACTTCCTCCGACTGGATTCTCTCCCACGGCTGCAGCCCTTCCCGAGCTGCTCCGGCGTGGGACTCCCCCGCATGCTGCAATCCTCCCAGCACTGAATTACAGCAGTGGGGCTACCTTTTTCCATGAGACCCCGGCCTTCTTCGGGCACAGAACCTTGATCAGCCTGGCAGGAACAAGAGGCTGTAAATCAATGTCTGCTCCACCGTGGATCTTCATGGGTGGCAGGAGGGGGCCGCCCTGCCGTCTCACCACAGGATACAGGGGGTTCTCTGCTCCGGCACACCTCCCCCCTCCTTTCTTCCTCCGTTCCTCCACTGACCTTGGTGTTCATGCAGCTGCAGCAACTCCTCCTCACAAGTCCGACTGCCCGTCACCACGTCCCTTCTTAAATACAGTTATCGCAGAGGCGCAGCCGATTGGCTCAATTTCCCAAACAGAAGTGGAGCTGACGTGAAGCTGGGGGAGCTTCGAGAAGCTTCTCACAGGGGGCCGCCCCGATAGCCCCCTCCCCTGGCACCAAAAAACTCCACCACTCACTCAACCCAGGACAGACCTGTGCCCACTTCTCCTCGCTGCACGGCTGGCATGGCCGTGTCTCCTCTGGCTCTTCTTTGCTCTGAGCCCTCCGGAAAAGGCTCCTTTTCTTCTGCTTTGCTGAACCCCCTGCTGAAAGGGAGAGGGTGCTGGAGTTAGGGACCACTCTTGCTGGGCTGCCATTGCCACCAGGGAGAGCAGAATGGGAAAAGGCAAGCGCTTTGTATGCAGCTTGTCCTTGGGGAACGGGCCATCCTCTTTGCGTCCCTCAATCCTGCAGATGTTTTCCTTGGTCTCTGTTCTGTGCCACTGCATTTCCTCCCTTCTCATTAAAGCCTTTGTGCAGCAGAGCTAGAGAGTCATGGCAGTTTTTTCTTCTCCTCTCCCAGCTAAGCATCTTCTCTGCAAGGATAGGTGATGGCTTCTGTCCTGAGCTTAGCAGTGGTTGTTGGTTAAGTTCCCTGGACTCATTGCAGAGCATCAAAAAGCCTTGTAGGTATTGAATATGGGCCTGTAACCTGGTGATTATGGCCCTGGGGGTCATTTGTGGAATTGTCCATTGTAAAATTTAATACGTATATTTTGAAATAGCATATCAGTTCTCTCAATTGTTGTTCACAAAATCGTATGAAAAACAGACCTGGCAATTCTCTCTTTTACTATTTTGGTGTGGGAATAAACTCCAGGGGATGGGTATGGAGTGGAAAGGAGGAAAGCACTGGTTGTGATCTCCAGACGGAGGCAGTGTGACTGCCAGATGGGGTTCGTGTGGGCATTTCAGCAGAGAATGAATATACACATTCACGATGCCCCTCTTCATAATTCCAGCAATTTGTAGCACTGCTCCTGACAGAGTGGGAGTCTGGCAATACTGTGCTAACACAAACCGTCCATAGAGGCCCACCATCCAGAATGGTTTCTGGCTATCAGCACAGCAAGGCAGGTGGTTTGTTTCTTTAAGAAACCCTGTAATCAGAGAGTTGGGAAGCTTCACTCCCTTCCAGTAGAGTCTAGCTGAGAGAGGCTCTTGCTTTTCTCTTGGTCCACAAGCTCACAAGCTGCAAGAGAAGTGTGTATTATTCCTCTGTTACCAGGATCATTGTTACACCCAATCCCAGTAAACTTCAGGATGTATCTGCAATGTCAGAGCCTGGACAGGGTAGGTCAGTGTCCCCAGGGTGAGTTCAGACAGACAGACGGGCCTTTGAGCCATAACGTAAAGAGGAGTTCTGCTTCCACCAGCCAGCCAAATCGCATACCTGGCCTCATGAAGCACGGTCTGTCCCGTGGCCATCACCTAGGAATTACTGATCTTCATCTGCACCCTGCCAGGTGCAAGCAGCCACAGCAGCAGCAGGACCAGCTCTGTGTCAGGCCAGAAAAGCCTCTCTCCTGGCTCCTGTACCAGCACTGTCGTGAGGAGCCCAGCTTGAAGCTCTCCCAGCCAGCAGAGACTAGAGAGCACTGGTCTCAGCGGGCCTCAAGGCTGCAGGGAAGACGGGGAGTGGCTTGAAACCCCAGGGGAAAGATGGGTGGTATTTGAGCAAAAGAGCTTGTGTTCAGAATATGTTCAGGTGCCTGTGCTGGAGCCAGGCTGGAGAGACATTTGCCAGTATTAGCCAGGAATCAAAGCCAGGTCAACTGCTTGGAAGGTGTAGGAGACTGTGTAGGACTTTGTTTGTCTCAACATCGCTGCTGCACCACTACCACTTCCTGGCCTCCGCATCCTGTTGATGCGACAGAGTACGCCTTGAAGGAGACGGGTAGCCCCCGAAGAAACCACGACGTCTGCCCGAAGCGCAAATAACAACATCCCTGGCAGTACCAGCCAGACTGCACCTGCGTGGTCGGGAGGAAATTGAGGCGAGGAAGATGTGCAGAGGCTGAAGGCACCGTGGGCCGACCCTCGCCAGCGAGACCACCATGACCACCGGGGCATGCGCGCATGGAGGTCCACGGGGCGGCACATATTACAACGAGCTCTGTGGAAATGGGCGGACTTTTCCAGGAAATCGTGGGGACTAAGGCGATAAAAGGACTGCATACTCTGTACTGAGGGGTGCGTGCGTTTTCGTGTGTGCGGGCGTTTTTGTATGCGGACGTTTTGCGTGCGGGCGCTTTGTGTGTGTACGCGTATGGGTGTGCGTGCACGTATGTGTGTGTGAGTGCATGTGGGCTCCCAAAAACATCTCTCTTGTGGACTTCGGCGGAGCTTGGAGCTTGGACCATCATCGATTGCACCGAGACTGAGCCAACGGGACATCGCGGGCTCGTGGTGGTGGTGATTAATCTTGCCGCATCTATACCGTTTTCTAGCTTAGGGATTCCGACTCTCTCTTCCTCTTTCTCCCTGTCCTATCGCTCTTACCAGCCGCTTGTTTAATAAAGGTTACAAGGTTGCCCGGCATCTGACCTCGTTTGTGTCTTAATCTCGCTCTTGGGATCGTTTAAGAACCCTCCCTGATATCGAATCGGGACATCCCCGATATCGGATCGGGACATCTTTTTAATTGGCGTCACGGACAGGATCCCTAGAGACGAGAGTGCCGTACTACCTTGCCGTGTTGGATGTAAACCTCTCAGGATGAATTGAGCCCCCTTTCGTGCTACATTGAAGTGTGCCCTCCTGAGAGCAAAATCGGGGGAACTGTGGGCTGTGATACTGCCTTTGTGTTTGAGTGACGTGAGGCCTCTTGAGAGCGAACCGTGTGGTCCTCTCAGGACGAAAACCAATTTTGGTTGCTCTTTGTGTGAGAGATTCAGATTTTAGTCTCCTGAGAGCGAATAGGGGAAACTTGGATACTAAGCTGTGACCCTCTCAGGACAAATTCCCCTTTTTTGTTGTTCTATACCCAGATTTAACCTCCTGGGAGAGAATAGGGGAACTCTGACATTGACGTGTGTCCCTCCCAGGACGATGATCCCCTTTGCATCAGGAAAAGGAAAACAAATGGTCGCCTCAGAGGCAGCCGATGCTTGTCATAATGTGCCCTCAGGGGCTGAAGGAATAGATAAATTGTATGATCTTTTGGAGGCACACCGATCTCGCCCCTCAATCCAGGGACAAGATTGGGCGAAAAACCACTGGTTTCAACCACAGAGTGTGGTGGATAGGATAAGGGTATTGCAGAAGGAAGCTAAGGTTAAGAGAGGAAAAGGAAAAGCCATAATTTGTGCAGTGTTAGGAGCAAGTCTGGCAGCTGCGGTGGAGGAGAGAGAGCAGAAGTCTCAGCAAGTTGATACTGTAATAGACTCCCTGAAGACGGCAATACAGACCCTGCAGGAACAATTGAGAGAAACCAAAGATTTGTTAGAGGAGGAAAGGAATCAAAATGCAATATTGAAGGATGAATTGAGAGAGCAATTATTGACAGAGACAGATACATTGGCGGAGGCAAGAGTTAAACTTTTGGAGAAGGGTATAAGGCAAATTTATCCCCAAAGAGATTTGCAGAAAGCGAAAGAAACTGTAGAAAAGGTCCCTCATATGTATCCGCTGGTTAAAACAGAGTATGTTTACGAGGACGAGAGCGACGACCGTCCTCAGGTAATCACCAAAGAAGTCCCATTTACAGCAACTGAATTGGCAAAGTTGAAAAAGGATTTTGCAAGGACTGCAAAAGAATCAGAGACAGAGTATGTTTGGAGAGTGTCTTTGTCAGGAGGGGATGGAATCATGTTGTCAGAGAAAGAAGCAGAAGGATATTGGGGTCCGGGTGTGTTTCTAACTACCGGCGACCGCCGAGCCCCATGGTCATTGACTCAGAGAGCCGCATATTGGGCCGGAGGGCTGAACCCCTTGGAGAGGGGAGATCCCCTTGCCATAAGAGGTACGGTGGATCAGTTAGTCGAAAGTGTGCAGAAGGCAGCTTGTCTGCAGATGATGTATGATCGAGAACTCAAGCCCAACCAGGGTTCACCAATGATGATGCCTGTGGACCCAGAGAGGATGACCCCCCTGATACGAGGACTCCCTGATTCTCTGAAACCCTTTGGCATTCAATTGCAAGGGAAGATTCAAAACACCCCCAATGCAGAAAGAATGACAGCTGCTCTGGAGGGGACTGTGACCCCTGACCATCAAAAGTCAGGGAGGAAAGTATGGACATGGGGAGAGGTAGCCCAGGAATTGATTAACTTTGGGAGAAAATATGGCCCTGTTGGTGGGTCGTCCCAAAGAACAGAAGCCAGAGTCGTACGGGCTGCAGAGCAGATTAGTAGGCAACCATCATTCATGGGAAAGAGCCAAGGCTCAGTGTCACCCCGAATTCGGAACCCCGGGAGAGAGAGACCCCTGACTCGACACGGACTGTGGCAACTAGGGCTTCAGAAAGGCATTCCTCGAGACTTGATGGATGGTCTTTCGAGCCAGAAGTTAGAACAACTGGTGGAGAAATGGTCTGAACGAAGGGTCACTTTCAAACCGACCCCTAGTGCTCCACCCTTGATAGACCTTGGAGAGGAGCCGACCAGGGAAGATAAGGTGGCGGGAAACTAGACCCTCCGCCCCCCGAAGGTGAGGGGGGAGGCGGAGGATGGATGTTCGTAAGACAACTCACCAGCAATTCAAAAGGGGATTTATTGATTACTGTTGCTGTAGGACCGAGGAAAAGACTAGTAACATTTCTGATTGATACTGGGGCACAAATTACCGCGCTAACGCGGACCGAAGCAGAATTATGTGGAATTTCAATTCCGTCTAGAAATCTAATTGTCTTGGATGCCTTGGGAAAAACACAGTCAGTGCCCATGACTCCGGTGACACTCTGGTTACCAGGAGAGGAAAACCCTGTCAACACTATGGTGGCCATAGGATCTTTCCAGATGAATCTTTTAGGTATAGATGTTTTAAAAGGTAGACAGTGGCGGGACACCCAGGGAAATTCATGGTCTTTTGGTGTTCCCCAGATCAGGCAATTAACCGAAACATCAGGCACAGAGGTGCGGTTGTTGCAAGCAGCACCTACCTTACCCCCCTCCAAATTGACAAATGTAAAACCCTACCCATTGCCTCTAGGAGCAAGGGAGGGAATTACACCAGTTCTGGAAGATTTGAAAAAACAAGGGGTTGTTGTTCCCACTCACTCCCCCTTCAACTCTCCAGCATGGCCGGTCCGAAAACCAAACGGCAAATGGAGATTGACAATAGATTATAGGAGGCTTAATGCCAATACAGGTCCATTAACAGCTGCTGTACCAAACATTGCTGAATTGATAGCAAGCATTCAGGAACAATCTCACCCTGTCATGGCAACAATTGATGTCAAAGATATGTTTTTTATGGTCCCTTTACAACCCTGAGGACCGGGATCGCTTTGCCTTCACCTGGGAAGGACAACAGTACACCTTTACACGACTCCCTCAAGGATACAAGCACTCGCCCACGCTAGCCCACCATGCTCTAGCACAAGAGCTGGAAACAATCCCCAGAAAATCAGAGGTGAAGATTTACCAATATATAGATGATGTACTCATAGGAGGGAGTCAGGTAGAAGAAGTTAGAGAAACTCAGCAGGACATTATCACCCATCTAGAAAGTATAGGGTTGACAATTCCACCTGAGAAAATTCAAACCCCTTCAAGTGAGGTAAAATTTTTGGGAATCTGGTGGAAGGGAGGGATGACGTGTATCCCACCAGATACTCTCTCCTCCCTCGATCAGATCAAAATGCCTGAGTCAAAGAAAGACTTACAGCATGCACTAGGGTTGCTTGTGTTTTGGAGGAAACACATTCCCGATTTTTCAATTATTGCTAGGCCCTTGTATGACCTGCTGAGAAAGAGAGCTCAGTGGGAATGGACCGAGGTCCATGAGGAGGCTTTACAGTTGTTAGTGTTTGAAGCGACTGCCTATCAAGCCTTGGGTCCAATTCACCCAACAGATCCAGTTCAAATTGAATGGGGATTTGCCAAGACTGGACTGTCCATACATTTATGGCAAAAAGGACCAGAGGGTCCGGTTAGGCCAATTGGTTTCTATTCTCGCAGCTTTAAAGATGCTGAAAAAAGGTATACAACCTGGGAAAAAGGTCTATTTGTGGTTAGTCTGGCTCTGAGAGAAGCCGAACGCACCATTCGGCAACAGCCTATAGTTCTCAGAGGCCCATTTAAAGTGATCAAAGCAGTTTTGGCAGGAACTCCACCCCCTGACGGGGTGGCCCAGAGAGCCTCCGTGCGAAAGTGGTACGCACAAATAGAGCACTATTGTGAAATTTTTTCGGTAACAGAAGGAGCCACAAAAGTGTTAAATATACAAGAGGAGGTAGACCCAGATAGGGAAACACCTGAGCTTTTGTCTGTAATACAAGTAGCTCCTCCATTTTCTGGACAATTGCAGAACGTCTGGTTTACAGATGCCTCATCAAAACGAGAGGGAAAAATTTGGAAATATCGAGCTGTGGCACTCCAGGTAGACACCAAGAAACAGATCATTACTGAAGGAGAAGGTAGCGCACAAGTAGGGGAACTAATTGCTGTGTGGAGCGTTTTCCAACACGAGGCTCAATCTGCTTCTTCTGTCTATATCTACACTGACTCTTATGCTGTGTTCAAAGGCTGCACTGAATGGCTTCCATTCTGGGAACAAAATGGATGGGAGGTCAATAGAATACCTGTATGGCAAAAGGAAAAATGGCAAGATATCCTTGCTATTGCCAAGCAAGGGAAATTTGCAGTAGCATGGGTAGCATCTCATCAACAGGATGAGACCCCAGTGAGTCGGTGGAATGCTGAGGTGGATGAACTAGCCCGGCTGGCACCCCTACAAAGCACCCAGATAGCAGAAAATTGGGAGAATCTATTGGAATGGCTACATGCAAAACGGAAACATTCAGGAGTGAAGGACCTCTATTGTGAGGCACAGGCCCGAGGGTGGCCAGTTACCAGGGAAGAATGTAAAACCTGTATATCTTCCTGTGAGCAATGTCGTGTCCGACTGGACAGACACCCTCTGGAGGGCGACCCCCTGCACTTGAGAGAGGGAAAAGGCCTATGGGAGGCCTGGCAGATTGACTACATTGGTCCCTTTCGAAAGTCAGAAGGGAAACACTATGTATTAGTAGGTGTAGAGATAATATCTGGACTAGTGCAAGCTAAAGCGTGTGCTAAGGCAACAGGAGAAAACACAATAAAAGCCCTGAAGGAATGGTTTGGAATTTTCCCCAAACCACAGTCAATCCAATCAGATAATGGCTCACATTTCACAGCCAAAGTGGTCCAAGAGTGGGCAGCCCAGGAGGGAATTTCGTGGGTGTTTCATACCCCGTATTACCCACAAGCAAATGGAATAGTGGAAAGAACAAACGGTCTGCTAAAACGCTTCCTCAAACCGCATAAACCAGGATGGGCTGAGCGAGTGGGGGATGCAGTGACCAGCGTCAACAGTCGCTGGGGAGCAAATGGATGCCCAAAGATCACAGCATTCTGTCCAAAACCTCCAGCAATCATGCCAGCCCCACATGGTCCTGATCAGCCCAGCAATTCATCCTATTTTCCAGGACAACCCGTTTTGGTTGAACTTCCCACAGTGGGCAAAGTACCACTGGTGTTGGACACACCCCTCAATAAATACACCTGGAAGGCGAAAGATGCCTGTGGGAAAACCCATAAGATTCACACTAGATGGATTGTTCCCTCTTTCTAACCCGAGAAGCGAATTTGTCTTTTTGTTTCACTTTCAGGAAGAAGCAAGCGACACAGACGCACTTGCAGGAGCGAAGCAGACACAGATCTTAGTGTAATCAGATCAGGATGTGTATGTTAATACTTGCTATATTATTTTGTGGATTTACCTATAAGAGTGAAGGGAAGCCAATTCTCCCATCACTTACCCCCAACCCATATGACCCCTTCAAGGATAATGAGTTTGTTTTGTTAGCAAAAACTGTAAGTCAAACCTTTAATCTGAGTCATTGTTGGGTTTGTGGAGGACCTCTAGGTTTATCAAGCTGGCCGTGGGTCTCCACACCCCTGACTCCAGCACAAATTGTAAGCAATTATAGCGAAACTGACAACACCACCTGGGACGACAGTGAAACATGGCCAATCCAATTTCCTACTAGGGGCAGATATTGCTTAAACCGCACCCAGAAGGGAGGGGTCAATGTGGGAGAAAGCAGGTGTCAGTGGACACTCACACATAAATTAGTTAACAAAGATAGAGGTGTTTACATATGGATGTGGCTTGATGAAAACGGACGTAGCAGAGGGTTTAAAGGATTTTGGTCAGCCAAAAATGAAACCTTATTTGCCCAATGGCCTGGCAACTACATTTACCATCAAATTTGTGAGTGGAAGAACTATACTGGTGCCTGGTATTGTACAGGCCGGACAAACAATAGCCCAAACAGTTTTTTCAGCCCTTTGGGAAATGAAAATACAACCTATTTCCAGTTCCCAAAGGCTGCAGCTGGACCATTTGCTGAAGGTGCCAAAGCCAGAAAAGGCCATTACTGGATTTGTGGATATACTGCCTACAAGCAATTACCAGCAAACTGGTCAGGGATTTGTTATGTAGGGATTATCCGACCTCTGTTTTTCCTTCTCCCAGAGGAGGGTGGTCCTCAATTGGGAATAAGACTATATGATAAATTAGGGAATACAAGGATTGCCCGCAGCAAGCGATCTGTTGAGTTTAACATAGGTGGAACTCAAAAGTGGGGGGAAAATGAATGGCCTCCTGAAAGAATAATTGAGCATTATGGGCCTGCCACCTGGAATCCCAGTGAACCAATATCAGGGGCAAGGGAACCGATTTATAATTTGAACCGCATAATCCGATTACAAGCAGTCTTGGAAATTATTACTAATAAAACTGCCAATGCAATAAACCTTTTAACCCAACAATCTCGCCAGATGCGCACGGCAATCCTTCAACACCGCATGGTTTTGGATTATTTGCTAGCCGAAGAAGGAGGAGTATGTGGAAAACTAAATGTATCTAATTGTTGTTTGGAAATAGACGATGTCGGTGAAGTAGTCCTTCAACTGACCACTGATATTAGGAAGCTAGCCCATGTCCCCGTTCAAACATGGAACGGCTGGCAGGGTGATTTATGGTCTTGGTTACCCGGAGCACCATGGGTGAAACAGCTTTTATTCTACCTGCTATGTGCAGTTGTCGCCTTAATGTTTTTGCCATGTGTTATTCCTTGCTTTGTTCAGTTAATCCAACATGTTGTGACCAACATGCAATTTGCTACTACTGTTTCACCTGATGGCGTTAAGCAAATTCGAGCTGTGCGCCGAACTGCACAGTCAACCGTACGGGTCATATAGTAATGAACTATCAGACACTCCGTAAACAATAATCAACAATTTATTAGCAAACAAGAAACTAGAATAATTAACTGTATAACAATCCAGCAAAGTCCCACGCGACACAATCAGAAAGAGAGAAAATAAGAAACTAAGATATCCCCACCCATGAGTTCAGCACTGTCCTTCAGATGTTCTCCTTCGAGCTCTTGTTACCCCTGCTCACGGGGGTGATAGTGATAGAGAGAGTCCAAGAATAACAGTCATGCGCCGTGTGGTAACTCCGCTGCTTTTTTTGAACTATAAGTCTGTTTCCCTCACCTCAACAAGGGTTAGAGGGCTCCTTAGTGGTCTTCGTGGTCTTGGAGGATTGGGGGGAGGCGGCGATCTTCTCCGACACCAGCCACGGGACAATCCCTCGCATACCACGATGGCAACGACCATCACCACCAACACGATGAAAAATCCCAACAGCAGAGCGGCACACACGGGATCGTCCCCTACTCCCATCTTCCCAAGATTGCAATCCAGCGGGATCGGTAAGATTAGTTGGGATAGCCCAGCCCCAGGCTAGCGGCTTGACTGAGGAAGGTCCAAGTGCGCAATGAGCGGCCTACCCAGAATGCCCAGTGTTGCCTAGATCTGGGCCGGGCCTTGCAGTTGTTTTTTCCATCCGGGTATAACCGAACCTTAGAGACCCTCCAACAACACATGCGCTTTGGGCAGGAGGCGTGGAAATCCATTTTCCTGCTGCGTATGTGGACCCTGACTCCAGATCCCTGCGGACTAGGCGGATTGACCAGTTGCGCTCTCACTTTTGTAAACAATGGAACATGCTTATGTATGGGTAGCATTTTATTATGCATCCTTAATGTCGGTAGCTCTCGCTTTGTTTGCCTTCTTACTACATATCTTTTGCCCTTGTAAATGTTCTTCTTTTAAGTGCCCATGCTTACGCCGACCACCATCTCCTTCCCCTCCCCGCCCCCAAAGTCCGGGAGCACATCCCTCATCCCAGCCTGAGACGCATGCTGTTTAAGTGAAAACTGTTGATTGGTAGTGTTATTGTTACCTTTTTCTATGTTTGATTGGAATATTAGTGCTGTTATGAACAGTGATATTGTTTTGTTTGATTACCTTTGTTTAATTTTGGGAATAGAAATTTCTAGGCCCAAACGACGCATGCGCTTTAGGATAAGGGGGTGTGGAAAGCTATTCTCCCCTCCGCGCATGCTGATCCCAACTCCAGGCAGACCATACTGCGTGAACTGCCAGGGCCTCAGATACTTTGGGGTATTTTGTTAAAAAATGGACCTGCTGTTTGGTTTACTTTTAACTCATGTGTTGGCCTCTAGTGTGTTAACTATTCTCTTAATTGTTATTATAATACTTCTTTCCTGTGGCTGCAAATGTCAACCATGTCGACTGCCGTCACGTTCTTCTGGTAATGAGTCGGAGCATTAGAATAGATTTATAAGATGTTTTGGTTTTGTAAAATTAGGTACTTGTTAAGAATATTGTTAAGGACATGTTATTGATGGAAAATTTGCCGGGGAGCGAGTTTGTTGTTATATTGCTCTATTTCTGGCCTTTCTCTCTCTTTCTTTTCTGTTATCTTTCACACCACCACGACAGACAGCAATGTTGAGCCACGGGGTGGTGTAGGAGACTGTGTAGGACTTTGTTTGTCTCAACATCGCTGCTGCACCACTACCACTTCCTGGCCTCCGCATCCTGTTGATGCGACAGAGTACGCCTTGAAGGAGACGGGTAGCCCCCGAAGAAACCACGACGTCTGCCCGAAGCGCAAATAACAACATCCCTGGCAGTACCAGCCAGACTGCACCTGCGTGGTCGGGAGGAAATTGAGGCGAGGAAGATGTGCAGAGGCTGAAGGCACCGTGGGCCGACCCTCGCCAGCGAGACCACCATGACCACCGGGGCATGCGCGCATGGAGGTCCACGGGGCGGCACATATTACAACGAGCTCTGTGGAAATGGGCGGACTTTTCCAGGAAATCGTGGGGACTAAGGCGATAAAAGGACTGCATACTCTGTACTGAGGTGTGAGTTTCTTGTGTGCGGGCGTTTTTTTTGTGTGCGGACGTTTTGCGTACGGGCGTTTTGTGTGTGTACGCGTATGTGTGTGCGTGCACGTATGTGTGTATGAGTGCATGTGGGCTCCCAAAACATCTCTCTTGTGGACTTCGGCGGAGCTTGGAGCTTGGACCATCATTGATTGCACCGAGACTGAGCCAACGGGACATCGCGGGCTCGTGGTGGTGGTGATTAATCTTGCCGCATCTTTACCGTTTTCTAGCTTAGGGATTCCAACTCTCTCTTCCTCTTTCTCCCTGTCCTATCGCTCTTACCAGCCGCTTGTTTAATAAAGGTTACAAGGTTGCCCGGCATCTGACCTCGTTTGTGTCTTAATCTCGCTCTTGGGATCGTTTAAGAACCCTCCCTGATATCGAATCGGGACATCCCCGATATCGGATCGGGACAGAAGGCAGCCATGCTCACCACTATTCCAGCAACACTCCTGGGGGCACTGGTTCCTCCTGCTCCTCCAGGTCAGAGCCTGGACGGCCTCCTGCTCCTCCACTTCACAGACTGGCCGCATCCCTATTTCAGCCCTCAGCACACACAGTTCCTCAAGATGCTCCTCACGTTCCCCCTCTCGACTGCAACCACCTCTCGTCCTTGCTCTGCATGCAGAGAGGCACTGCCACAGGTACCATCTCCACACAGAGTCCTTACAACCACTTTCCAAATATCCCTGCTCCACAGCCAAAAGGCAATAGGGGCTACTTTCATCTAATGCTGGAAATTATTGTTTTGTGGATGTTTAAAATTTTGTCCATGCTCAGGAATATGGCAATGCATGCTGTTTTGCCAATTGACGGGGTTAACACAAAGGACGCAGACCAAGCTAAAGAAATAGGCTTATTTTACTTTAGTTTAAAATAGCAGAAAGAATAAGCAAGGTAATGCACCTAGACATTACTATTTAAAGCTAGCTATAGTGATTAAGAAAGATACATCACCAATTGCCCTCATACTTTACCATCATCCAGATCCGTGCATCAGTGGGGAGCCCCATCACAGTGAAGGGTCGGAGAGCCTTTCCCGGCAATTGGGAAGTCTTACGCAGTGCGTCCACTCGTAGGTGAGGTCTCCGTCTTTGCTGTGAGAGGGTCCAGCTTTTATACAGTTTAACAAACAAGTCTAAACAAAACGCACAGGAGATATCTGGTAGATTGATATGCCTCACTCAGGCATGTCCGGATCTGGCCAGGATCGGGCATGTCTGAGGAGTTTCTGTTTTTCTTTACATTTGGGATTTATAGTTACTTCCTATTGTTTACTTATAGTTCCCAGGGATTGTTCCCAGGGTTACATTTTCATGCTGATAAGATGCCGGTTGCTTCAGTCTGCTGATAAGATGCTGATTGCTGGTCGGGGAATTCACTCAGAAGTCAACTTTGGTTTGAGGCTTATTGTTTGGGCCCCTTTTTGTTTCACATGCCGGGGCAGGAAAAAAAAACCAAAACAAAACCAAAAAAACTGGACATGCTATTACACCAAAGCAAGCTCTCTCCTATCTGCCTACAAGTCATCCACACCTCACATTTACTCTCACCATACCTTTCTTCACACCTTTTTGGAGGTGCTGCTGGGAGATCGCCATTTTCCCCTAACTAGTGCTCCAACCGTACTGCTCACAGCAGGACTGGAGTGTCCCTCAGATAATTTGAAATCAAAGGTAGGGGTTAATAGCCCACTCCACATTTACTAATGTGCTTGGTTATAGCTACAGAGCTGCCTTCCCTTCTTCCCTGGAAGCAGCAGGGATGCCAGCTGGAGAGTGAACCCATCCACCCCATGTCAGGACATCCAGATGCCCAGCTGAGGACAAGGCGCTGGGATCTACAGCCACCGTCCCTGTGGTTAAACCTCCAAAGACTTCTGGAAAGCTGGTACCTCCCATGCTTCGTGCAGGTGAACCACGGGGCTTCTAGTGAAGCTGGATAAAAATCCTGGGGAGGCGGGTGTCACTGCACAGGGCATGTGCTCAGCAGGGCAGAGAGGGCTGCGGCAGGTAGTTGTGGCCGAGTGGTGAAGACGATGGACTAGAAATCCATTGGGTTTTTCCTGCACAAGTTTGAATCCTGCCAACTACGGGGTGCAGTCCTGCTTTGGGCTGCCTGTAAGGACCATGCTGCAGCTGAGGAACTTGAAACCCCCTTGACTACAGCACTGCTAATGCAACTTGCTTAGAGAATGCACACTGTCTAGGACAGTGACCTGAAGACACCCCCTAAACTGACTCTCAGTCACTGGGAATTCCACTGTCAATAGTTGCCAATTCCATGAGGGGCTTCCTTGCCTGATGTGCTTCTTGGCATATGGGTAGGGTTGGCCGGTCCTATCAGCCAATCACAGGTCTTCCTGAGAGAAGGTGGGCAAGGCGGGGCCAAGAACTGGCTGTTAGACTCTCACAGAGCAGTATGAAAACATCTTGGTTATGATGTGGAATAAGAAAATGGCATCTCCCTGCCACAAAATGGCAGCTGAAAGGAAATGGCAGCCCCCGTGTGTGCAGGGGAAAGTCCTTCCTTGTCAGATGTACTTGCAGGGATATGGGGAGGGGTGGCAGGTCCTTCCAGCCACTCACAACAGACCACATCACAGGGAGAGGGCACTGCCTTCAAGGGAAATGTACACCTGGCTGTCTGCCAGGGATGGTTGAGGCCAAGGGGCCTATTTGGACCGAAGTGGAGGGCAGAGCACCCGGTCCGCCTTATCTGGGGTAAAAGTACTCCCTCTACTACTGACAGCCATCACTCCAAGTGATCGGTGATGTGGAGGTGAGGGATTTGCTGGGGAATATGGGATACGACCCAGTCTGGGCCAGTGGGCATGGGGATTCACCAAAGCAATCACCCACCACCCAACCCACTAGCTGCACAAGGCAGATTTTAGCTAAGAAATAGTAGAGTCCTGTGTCACAAGAATTCGCAAGTGGCCTGTGCTGACGAGGAGAGAGCCTGGGACTCAAAGTATAGAATTACAAGAGTACATATGCATGCATGTGCACGAGGTGTCCCGGCAAAAGTAGGGGCACCCGGAATTTAGTTTTGCAGGGAGTACTTACACCTTTCAAATGTTCAGGTACAACACAACTTGACTGACCAGCAAGACCCACATTACTCACAAGTTGCAACGGGGCTAATGCCAGCTGCCCTTCTGTGAAACGAAGTGACAGGGGGTGCGGTGTGTCCCTGGAAGAGCTGCCCAAGACATAGTGACCTCTCCGACAGTGACAGTATTCTTAAGTCAGTGGGACAAGGCACGGAGCCTGCTGAGGTAGCTGAGAAGTTTGGTTCGCTTGGAGCAGCGGACCAGACAAAGGGCTTCCAGTGGTTCTTTCCAACCGTCATTACTCTGGGGGGCACTGAGTCTCATGGGCCCTTGAGCAGCCACCAAAAGGCAATGCCTTGGAAGGCAGCAGCAGCACAAGATTGCACAGAAGCACCAGCCGTTTCATCAACAGTGCTAAAATATGTGGAAATTTCCTTGAGGAAAGTGGCGCTTTAGGACTATGAGCTCTGGTATCCCTGGCACATCTGAGGCTGGGCCACCATGTCCACTGAAGTCCAGAGCAGGGTGACTCATGTTTGCCTGCAGCTCTGGGTTTTTCCCAACTCCTCCACATCACGATGACTCCCAGGTGCTGTGGGAGACTGATGTGCGACGCCCGTTTGGAGATTGAAATGCATGGAACGTGCCGCCCCATCCCTGACCCAGGAAAAAGGGCCATGAGCTTTTGGCTCCCTGCCCTGAGCCTCTCCTGAAAAGCAGGCCATCCAGGCCTCTGGCTTCTAGGCTGACCGTGCTGAGCTAAACAGGTCATTTTGCCTGTGGGTTTATTTCACGGAAGGATGCACGCATCTCTTTGACCACACTCCTATGCCTCAATTTGCCTGTGTCCCACAGGTTCTCCACATCCCAAGATGACCCCGAGGACTGGTTGGAAGAATTGTGAAGGCCTTGTCATGTCATCCTAGGGACAGTGCTACTGAGATCCCAAGGAGAGATCGCTTGAGAGAGACCAGCCTCAATCTGTGGCCTACTCTTTCTCATTATGGATCTGCTATGGTCCCTGGCCTTGTGGGGAGAAAACATAGGCTTTTTCAGAGCCTGACAAATGTGAGGAAGGTCCTTGTGGCCCTCATTCCTTCCCGCAAGCAGCTTCCCTCCAGACCACAATGGTAACTTTCCTGGCCTTGCGTTTTGCTCAACAGATGCCACCATCTCCTGTGAGCCCATGATGACTCGTAGAGAGAGATGTCTCCCAGTGCTAGACAAACTATGCACTAAAGCCCTTTTTCAAGAGCAAGGTGATCAAAGGGGCTCAGCTGTGGGGAGGTCTGTCCACTGGTATTTATACCTTCAGCAAATGGTTGCTTAGCAAAAGGACAAGTGTTCACTCTCTGATCTGTGTTTCAGCTTTGACACCTTCACCAAGATATGTTTCCTCCTATACCTGCGGTAGCCAACACAGGTGCTGTCCACGCCAGAAACTTCACAGATGGCTCAGCGTGTTAGATCACCCACACAGTTGCTGCTCACACAGCCCAGCCTGATGCTCCCTGGCACTGCCAGCAATCACGCTTCAAAGTCACATAAAATCAGCTCCGAAGTGCTTTCAGTGCAGAGCCTCGGGCTAACCGGGAGACGTCTATCTCCCAGTGGGTCTATATAGACTGGCAGGAGATGGTGGGCGAAGAGACTCATCTGCAGAGATGCAGTAAAACTCAATGACAAGGAAGGATCATTGTGCAGGAGTGAGAGCCACGAGGACCTTGCTCACGCTCAACAGGCTCTGCCACAGCCTGTTTTTTATGACCACGTATCCAGGGAATGAAGGCACGTTTGTAACGACAGGGAGCAGACCAGAGGATCAGGCAGGTCTCTTTCAGGTAATTCTCCATGGGATCTCCATCGCCATATCCCTTGATTAACTTAACATTAAGCTTGGTCTGCTCAGAGCAGGAGGTTGTCCCAGAGCCATTCCAGAAGAACCATCCATCCCACATCATTCTGGGCTGCACTCACTCTCGTGGGTCCCTGAGCAGCCACTGGCAGGCAATGCCTTAGAAGGCAGAAGCTGCACGAGTTGCACAGAAGCACCAGTTGATTCAGGAATGGTGCTAAAATGTTTTTCCTTGCAGAAAGCCGCAATTGGGACTATGAGTTCTGGTATCCCTGGCACAACTGAGGCTGGGCGACCTGTCATGAAGTCCACAGCAGGGTGAGTCCTGCTTGCAGCAGCTCTGGGATTTTCCCAACTCTTCCACATCATGATGACTCCCAGGTGCTCTGAGACTCATCCAATGTGCCTTTGTAGCGTGAAATGCATGGCATTGGCCACCCCCTCTCTGAATCAGGAAAAAGGGCCATGAGGTTTTCATTCCCTGGTTCACCTCTCCTCCTAATCAGGCAAGCCACACCTCCGTCCTCTGGGATGATCTTACAGAGCCAAACGGGTCAATTTGGGTGTGGGGTCTCCTTCAGGGAAGGACGCCGGCAAGTCTTTGATCACAAAACCAGTCTGTGGTAGAGCCTGATGAGCGTAAACAAGGTCCCTGTGGCCATCATCACCCCTGCCCACAGGGGGCTTCCCTCCACCTCACAGTGGTCTTTCCTTTCCATTGAGCTTTGCCACATCCCTGGAGTGGTGCGTCTCTCCTTCCATATAGGATTGTGCAGTTTTGAACATCTGCCTGGACTTACCAACTGCCTCCCGTGTGTCTACGATCACCCATGAAGAGAAATGTCCCTCAGGTTTTAGACTGAGTGCCAGCAAAGAAAGCATTTGAGAGAAGAATTGAGGTGCCCATTTCACCATGACACGTGGACTAGTTAACCACGAAGAGGGCAATGAGACCAAAGGAATTTGTGTGAGGCAAGTCAACTAAAAATATCTGTCTGTCCTGCGTAAGAACTCGGAGTTAATTGACTTTATAAACCTGGGATACAGATGAATGATTTTGATGTTCGATGGTATGAAAAAGAGGACAATATGTGGGATGTAAGAAGCGAGGGCTTAATCACCAGGGAAGCCTTGGGAAGCGGAAACTCCTAGGTGTTCAGATGCTTCATGAGCAAGGAATGTTTGTGGCCCCACAAGGCTCTGGGACACAGCATAAAAGCCTGCGCTGCTCCAGGACCTGCATCCTCCTCTCTTGCTTCACTTTCCTCGAGGAACGAGGTAAGTCTGGGTCTGCTCCATGTCTCTCTCTGTAGGCAGAATTTCTGCCATGGTGGCATCTCAGGTTGATATTTCTCTGCCTCAGCATGGTCCCGCAATTGAACATTTGAAGGGCTATCACCTCTGTCCATTTTTGTGGAGCTGGCTGTGGAGAAATGGAAAGAGGGTGTTCTTTCAAGCAGAAGGGTATCAATGGGGCTCAGCTGTAGGGGTGTCTGCCTCACCAGAATTTGCACCCGCGGCAGATGCTCTCTAACCAAATGGCCAAGTGCTTCATCAATGCAACAACAGTTGTTCTGGAGATGGGGTATGATCAGGTGCTTTAAAGCCACTGTGCTTGGTCCTATCCCAAAGTGGGTCAGCGTTCCTGCACTGTGCAACTCAGAGGAGTGCATTACAAGCTGTAGGAAGACTGTGTGTGTTTAAGAGGTGATTGCTGAGACACCCATTCAACGCAGCCCATTTGTGCTGGGATACTTGAATCAATCTTCATCTGTGCTATTGCACTGGGAAATGCAGCAGGAGGTCCTGGTGCAATCAGCAGCCAGTTAGGCACATCTTTGCTCCCAGTGCTTCAAATCCAACTTAGGGGAATACGTCACGCACGTTGTGTGTGTTAGAAAGATCAGGTGCAGGCATTTCCTGCACCTGCAGCTAGAAATGGAGATGGAGAGCAACCAAGTGTATCTGCAGAGAGCGCTGTGGACATGAGAGCCAAGTTGATGTTTGGGTCTGTGTTTCCTTCCTGCTCTGTGTTGCAGCTTTGCTTCCTTCACCGAGAGATGTCTTGCTTCAGACCCTGTCCCCCACGGCCCTGCTGTGCCTCTGGCCCAACCCCACTTGCAAGCAGCTGCAGTGAGCCCTGTGTCGCCCGCTGCGCTGACTCGACGGTGTTCATTGAGCCCTCGCCGGTGGTGGTGACCCTGCCGGGCCCCATCCTCAACTCTTTCCCTCAGAGCACGGCCGTGGGATCGTCTCTGTCAGCTGCTGTTGGGAGCTCCCTCAGTGCCAGTGGAGTTCCCATCTCTTCTGGGGGCTCCCTTGGTCTGGGCGGGTCCGGGATGTGTCTGCCTGTCCCCCGCTGCAGTCTGAACTGCTGAAGCTGGTGGCTCATCCCCTCGGGAGCAGGACAGAAGACGGGACCCTGCAGCAGCAGGATCGTGGCCACGGCTTGCAGACAGGCTGGGTGTCCTCATGCCACCTGGCAGGAGAGACCTGTGTCAACTTCTCCTCGCTGCACGGCTGTCGTGGCCTTGTCTCTTCTGGCTCTGCTTAACTCTGAGCCCTCCTGAAAGGGCTCGTTCTCTTCTGCTTTGCTGAAACTCCTGCTGAACAGGAGAGGTTGCTAGAGTTAGGGAACGCTCTGTGCGTCCCTCAACCCTGCAGATGTGTTTCTTGGTCTCTGTTCTGTGCCTCTGCTTTTCCTCCTCATTAAAGACTTTGTGCAGCATAGCTGGGGTTTCATGGTGGCTTCTTCTCTTTCTCCCTCAGTTAGCCATATGCTCTATTAGAGAGACTAAGTGACCTCTGTCACGAGCTAGCAGACAACTGAGAGTGGAGCTCCTTTGCACAGAAAGTAAGTAAGCAGGCAAGAGAAAAACACAAATGCCTCGAGGAAACGGGGTGTTAGTCTGCAGCCTTCTGATCACAGACCTGTGATATCTCTCAGTGTCAGCCTAGAGTCTTGCCACTGAACGCTCTTAAGAGCTGATCTCAGTTCTCCTGCTGGTGCACCCAGCGCATCCTGCATGTACGGTTAGGAAGGGGTGACTCTTCACTGCCTGCCCTCAGTACTCCCTGGCAGAGGAGAGAAGCAGGCTTATGGACTGGGCTGAGGTGACAACACTGCCTGAGGTGGCAGGAGAAAATGGACACGTGTACTCAGCTGAGTTGTAGACGGTGCCTTCAGAAACAGGCAGGGACAAGTCACCTTTCTGATCCTGACCCACAGCCAGAGCCCTGCCATTTGGAAGTTGGGTTTATGCCTCTTTTCCTTTTGGTGATGCACCTTGTTACTCACAGATGTTTTGGAGGAAAAAAGCACCTCAGCTGCTCAGCAGATAAGCAAGTGTACAGCCAAGCACAAATCTAGATGCAGTGTTGCTGTTGAATCATGCAGATGAGGCATTGCATGAACTTTGGAGCAGGTACCCATCTTCCCCTGACTGAATGATGTTGCTTCAGCTTTCTCTCTTGGTCTAATCTTCTACCAGCAGCAAGTGGAAAGTCTTCTGAAAAGTTTCATTCCTCTGCAGGATACCTGGACATCTGGGTGCCAGGTGCCCTTACAGGGACTCCATGGGTGTCATTGTGTGGTCGATCCTTACTTCTGCACAGCTGGGAGCTCTATCAGCCCTGCTGAACAGACACTGAGGTGATGAAGGTCATGGTGCACGTGCCATAAGAGACCAGGCTGGGAGAGCAGGACCTGGCGAGCCTGGGGAAGGGAAGGCTGAGGTCTCATCTTATGCACTGACAGTGGTGGAAATACAAGAAATGTCACACAGAGTAGCCCTGGTTTTCTGCGAGGGTGATCCAAGACCAGTGTCTCAACTTGTTAGGTGTGAATGTTAATTCAGACCTTTTGATAGGTCCTCTCAGCTGTTGTTCACAAACTTCTTGTGAAAAGCAACCATTGCAAAGCTCTCTTCCACTGGTGGTGTGGGAATAAACTTCAGGGGTGGGTATGGATTGCAAAGGAGGAAAGCGCTGGTTTCCAGCTCTGCACGTAGGCAATGTGGCTGCCAGATGGAGTTTAGAGTGGGCATTCAGCAGGGAAATGAGCATGCACAATCACGATCTCCCTCTTTGTAACTCCCTCTACGCATAGAACTGCTGATGACAGAGTGAGAGTCTGTAAATACTGTGCGAACAGTAACCTGCGGACAACCCTGCTTTTGACAGTCAAGACAGCAAAGAGCATGGCTTTTTAAATTTAATCATCTCCTGAATCAGAGACTTGAAAAGTCTCACAGACTGGCCAGCACACACAGTTCCTCTTCAGGCCACCGCACGCACAGTTCCTCGGGACGATTTTTGAGCTCACACTCTTGACTGTGACCTCCTGCCACTCTTGCTCTGCATGCAGACAGGAATATCCACAGGGACCATCTCCATACCTACTACTACTTAGTGCAATTTGCCAAATAGCGCTGCTGTGGAGCCAAAAGGGAATCAGAGCTATTTTGTACTACTAATGAAACTGATTGTTTTTTCAGGTCTTTTGTTGTTTTGCTCAATGCTCTGGAAGATAACAATGCTTGGTCAAGCTGGCAAAAAGATCTAGACAACCTATTTCACCAAAAAAGCTCTCTCCTGTCTACCTGCAAGTCATCCACACCTCTCATTTATTCTCACCTTGCACCTCCTCAATTTCCTCAGCCAGGCTCTACCTTTCCCTTTCTATAGATCTCTCCCACTCTCACAACACATCCCCCCTACACACCAAGAAGCTGCATGCCAGTCATCAACTTTCCTTTTCTTTGCTGGCAGATACTCCAGCTGGAGAGTGAACCCATCCACCCCATGTCAGGATATCCCAGATGCCCAGCTGAGGACAAGGCGCTGGGATCTACAGCCACAGTCCCTGTGGTTAAACCTCCAAAGGCCTCTGGAAGGCTGGTACCTCCCTTGCTCCGTGCAGGTGTGAACCACGGAGCTTCTAGTGAAGCCTGGACGTGAAACTCCTGGGGAGGCAGATGTCTCTGCACAGGGGATGTGCTCAGCAGGGCAGAGATGTCTGGGGCACGTAGTTGTGGCCGAGTGGTGAAGGCGATGGACTAGAAATCTATTGGGGTTTCCCCGTGCAGATTGGAATCCTGCCAACTACGGGGTGCAGTCCGATTTTTGGGCTGCCTGCAAGGACCACGCTGCAGACGAGTGTCTTGGCTCACGCCAGGGACACAGCAAAACCTCCTTGCCTTCTGTGCTTCTCCTACCCTCCACCTGAGCCTGAAAATCCCGCATGAATGGGAAATCCTGCTCCCCCCTTTCCAAGATAGGGGAAAAGAACTGACCTGTGCTCAGTATTGGCCATGAGAGAGGTCCACTGTTGTTGGTTCTTCCTCAAAAACCACGTGCCTGATCTGATCCAACATCCCAAGCAGAACAACCCCACCAGCTCTCTTCCCTATGCCTGAAACTTTAGCAGCTCATGTCCAAAGAGAGCCTGCACAACATGGCCCTCACTGCTAAAGAAGAAGGGATGTCACCTCATGCACCTGACATCTTGCCAGCACTCACAAATTGCCCATTACTTTAGGTCTCACAAACCCAGAGAGCTGTGGAGCAGCAGGCAAGTGGGGGGAAGAGGAGGGGCCAGAGCTGACTATGAGCTTCAGAAGAGGTCCTTCTTTGCATACATGGACCTCATTGCTAGCAATGAATTGAAGACACATCATAGATCTGGCGTCTGGGGAATATTCTGCCTGACCCATCTCCGGGCCTCGCACACATGCACACCCTTTCCCAGGGGTCTTTCCCAGATTTAGCTTAAGGATGAGATGATGAGGGGTCTCCTCCTCTTCTGGGAAAGACGTGGAAGAGCAAAAGAGGACACGGTGGTGACTGTGGCATCTGGAGACTGTCCCCTGCCATCACAGTCCCTGATGGGTGGGATAGAAAAGAGCCGGAGGCTTCCCAGAGGGCTTCTTTCAGTTGCATACCCAGCTGCTCCCAACAGAGCAGCAAGCAGAGTAGGAGCTGCTGGTAGCCTGCCTGTGTGGTGCAGCATCTTGAGGAAAATGGAAACCCTGAGTGGCACACGCAGCGAGATTCCGGAGAAAGAGAAGGAGAGACAAGCTCGTTGCTGGTGCATGGTCTGTTCCCCACAGCCATGCCATTGAGGGTTGTCGAAGCACTGCAAGGGAAAAAGAACTACAGAGAGATGTGAGGATGAATGAAGAAGGAAAGGGGCAATGGAGAAGGCAGCTGGAGCGGAGCCATGGACATCTTCCTCGGCAGTGAATGCTTTCCCCTGAGAAATATCCCCCTGCAGCAGGCAGCCTGGGGCCACACTCTCCACACCTACATCGGCACTCACATCCCAGCCCTCTCCATCCCACTTTGCTTTTGCCTTCTCTTCCTGGTTTCTGCATGCTCTGATCTGTGGATGGGACAGGGAACCAGCAAACACAAGCCCAAACATGCAGGCCTCGTCCCTCGCCCTCAACGGGAGGCTCTACCAGCTGAGCCTGCCCAGATCCTTCCTGGGAGGACACGCAGGCATTTAAGACTGTCCACCACCCAGTCCGATGGGCCAGCCCTGCCCTGGGATGACTGGGGAGCCACCTCCACCGCCAACAGTGTTGGGTAGGACAGGAATGGCACCAGGCATGGAGAGGAGGGGTTTCTCTGTCTCTTTGGCACCCTGCATGGGGGTGGGGGCCACCCTCGGCTGTTGGGGATCAGCAAGGGCAGGGCTGTGCCAGGAGGCAGGCCAAGCCAGGAGCTGTTCAGGGAGGACAGCACAGCACAGCACGGGCAGGGGAAGGCCCTTGCAGCTGGTGTGTAAGGAAAGGCCCTAAATGCTGTACAGCTTCCTCAGAAGAACAAACCCTGCGGAGGAATAAGAGCTTTTACCTCAGGGTCAATGTGACCTGACGACCCACGCTAAACTGGGTCTCAGTGGCTGAGAACACCCCATGCAGACGATAAAACAATAGGAGAATTGTCTTTCAAAAAGCACCCCAGGCATGTAACGACAGTCCTAACAGCAATGGACCTGACTGTAGTATAAACCCCCTTCACCTGCATGGGACATTGGTTTAGAACAGTGAAGGTTAACACCCTGCTGACCATACGTCCACACCAGCTGCACCGGAGAAGCACATACCAATTTCCTGAGCAATACTGCCTGATTAGCCCACCCTTAACATGAGAAAGTTCATTGGTCAACACAACTGTATTGTTAACATACATACAATGCTTTCCTCTATATCGGGGTCCTCTGCACATTAGGCTGCGGCACCACTATGGGCACAGCTAAAAGAGGGCAATTGATTCCCTTGGTAGTTCTATGCTAAGCGTTCTTGTTTCCCTCCTTGATTCTCCAAGAACTGACTTTTACACCAGGTAAAGTCTTGCAGACCTCTGGGAGCTGGATTCTGGGCAGGGTTACAGCCGTCATGAGCTCGCTGGAGAACAGCTCCCCTCCACCCAAGGCTGCTCCCCTCGCCCCGGGGTTTCCTTCAGCTCCTCCAGAGCCAGCTCAGGGGGCCAAAGAGAAAGTCCCCATCCAGGGAGATGCAGGAACACAGCACGGGGATCTGCAGTGCAGCTCCCTGCTGCCCTAGTACCTGATGGGCCAGAAACCAGACAATCGCTTGGGTGTTGACTGCGAGGTTGCTCTGCAGGTGATGGGCCATCCACAGGAATACTGCTTGTGCTAGCTGCTTGTCTTCATTCCACAGTGGATACCACTGCGTGCTATATCTTGTTATATTTGAACACCTCTTGGTCCAAAGGAAGTAGACAGCCCATCAGAGGGAGATCTGAGAACGTGAGGGCATGACAATGTCAAAAATGGCCGCCAGGCATTCACAATGCAATATGAGAACCCATGGGGAATGACGCTGTCAGAAGCTGCATCTTCCTCGTGGGAGCTTCCTTGCCTGATGTGCTTCTGGGTACACCGCTAGGATTCCTTGCTCCTGACAGTCAATCACAGGTCTGCCTGAGAGCAGGTGGGCCTGGTGGGGCCAAGAACTGGCTGTCAGCCAGTCACAGAGCATTGTGATCACATCTTGGTTGTGGTGTTTAATAGGAAAATGACAACTGAAAGAAAATTACACCCTCTGTGTATGCATGCGAAGGCACATCTTGGTCAGATGTACTTCATCGTTCATCAGGGCTCCACGGGGATTCACCAAAGCAATCGTCCACCCCAAAAAACTTGCATCAGCACAAGGCAGGTTTTAGCCCAGGAACAGCTTATGGGTAGAGTCCTGCCAAAACAAACTGCTTATGCTCATGCAGCATGAAACTGTGACAGATGCTCATATCTGACCAAGTCCTGTAGATCAAGAAACTTGTGCTAGAAATGATCCACCTGGCCTATTTGCACATTATACAAAAGGAATAATAATTGTTGCCCCAGCATTGGCTGCATTTCACTTGCTGATTTCTGAGCTGATGCGAGACAACTGTACCAGATATGGACGTATCCAGTGCTTAAGAAGAACCAGGCAGGGTGCCGTGCCTTTTTAATTCAAACAAAGGCACAGCATGCAGCCACGTTAGCCCAGGAGAGAGTGAACATGCCTCCCTCTGGGCCGGGTGGAGACCTGTGCCATGCCATACGGTATTCCCAATGGGCACTGTATTGGCTACGTATGGCAAGGCTTTGGTAGTGGAGGGGTTAGGGGGTGTTGCAGGGTGGGCTCTGTCAGACAAGGTAAGGAGCTGCCCCGTGTGGTACACAGCCAGTTCCAGCTCCACAGCGGACCCACCCCATGACACAGCTGAGCCATGCGCAAAGGTTGTAGCCCCTCTGTGAAAATGTATTCCACAAAGGGCAGAAACACCAGGCAGAGAGAGGGGGAAGGAATAAAATAGCGGAAAAGAGCAGAGGGATGATGCATCTCTCACTTGGGCTGGTAAAGGAGTCTGGAGTGAAGGAGTAAAGTTGAGCCTGGGACAGGGGAGAGGAAAGGCTCTCTTTGTATGTTAGCCTTTTTGTTTTCTCACTACATGAGTCTGTTTAAGTAGCACAAAGTTATTTTTTCCCATGTCAAGTCTGGTTTGCCCACAAGAGTTCTGCTTAGCCGTGTCCTTGTGTTTGTCTTGACCCATGAGCTTTCTGATCCAGTTTTCAGTGCCCTGCACCCCACTGAAGGAGGGGAAAGGAGTGAGCAGCTGGGTGGGTTCTTGGTTGTGCACCCACACGTTGGCATGTGAAGAGCAGTACTTTGGTGGTGGTTCCGTTGGCAGGTCCCGGGAAGGAGTGCCTGTCAGCAGCCCTTGGTGGGAGCTGGGAAGGGTAGCCCCGCAGTCACCTCCCGGCAGCAAGTACCAGGCTGATGCCGGATGACTGGTGGTGGGGTATGGCAGCAGCAAGGGATGGAGCGTTGGGAGCAGCAGCAGCAGCTGCAGGGTCGGGACGAGATGGCTGGTTGCTCTAAGGCTCCTGAGCAATGGCCCCCAGCTACCATCTGCTCCATTCAACTTGACGGCTGCTCCTGACTGAGGGCATCCAGCAGTGGCCCCACTCAATCACAGAACACCTGGGGTTGGAGAACATGCAGACCAAGCCCAGCTCAAAGCAGGCACAAGTAGAAGAGGCTCTTCTAGGCCTTTGTTGTCATATGCTGGACATCTGCAAAGATGGAGACTGTACAATAATCCCTGGGCAACTGTTTCCCATGTTTGACCAGCCTCACGAGAGAGTCCCTGGCACCTGTCTAGCCTAGGGAACCTCCACGGAACTTGCTCCACTTTATCATCACTTTTACATAGGTCCCTACATAGTCCTTCTTCCCCTTTTCTGGAAGAGGGAAAATTTTCCTCCTCATTATGATCAGGAAGATACCCTTTCCTCTGATCCCAAAGCTGAAGAGCCCCTGAGATGCATCCTTCTTTCTTGCGGATAAGGTGGCACAGACGGTAGGTGCCAATCCAGGACATGGCATTGACCAGCAGGGTTTCAAGCCAGAGAGTTTCCCTGAATTGGCAGTTCCTCACCTGCAAACGCAACCAGCATCAGTGGGAAGAGGGGCAGGTGGGAGTAAAGGCCCACCAGTATGAGGCCAAGAGGGACATTGCAGGCTCTGGGGACTTGTGTTCAGGCTGAGGGGTGTGCTCCAAGGCCTAGCATGCATTTCCATTTCGTCTTCCCTGACACTGGGGCATTTCTCTCCAACAATGCTGACAGGACAGAGAAACTCCATGTTGGTGCACGTTGTGATTGAGGGAGATGCTGAAGGAGCTGGGTTTGTTTAGCCTGGAGAGCAGAAGGTGAGGGAGCTTCCGCTGTGTGAAGGTGGCTCTCTGGCTTGCCAAGGCCTGCACTCTGCCAGAAAGACCTCGGGAGTGCAGGAGCTGGGGGTGGCCTGGCCTCCTGTGTGAGCCAGCCTGGCCTGAGCTGCACCTCCCAAGGGCTGGGGAGCTCTGGGAGATCTCTGCCTGCCCACTGAAGCCTCTAAGGTTGGCACAGATTGTCCTCCCCACCGGATCCTGCAGGGAAGAGTAGTATCAGAGGCTACAGAGGTGGCAGCATTTACCATGGCCTTGGGGAAGGCAATGAGCTGGGGAGCACGTTAGTCCCAGCAGGCAACGCTGCCAGGAAGGAAACCAAGGACAAAATACCGTGAATTTGCCTGCACAGGTCCATACAGCTGTTCATACAAAGCCCCTCCAGGAACCCGAGTTCTGGGTGACACCAGTGAGCCTGGGTAGGGCCCCAGGAACATCCTCTGTTGCTTGGAGATCCACTGTCTGACCCCAGAAGAGACAAGTCTCCTCCAATGGCAGTACAGCACATGGACGGGAAAAAGCTGTCCCTTTCCCTGTGCCACAGCCCCTGGAGGGGGGTTTCCTCCACCTTTTTACAAGGCCTTCAGAGACTGGGCCCTGCTCTCGCTGCTCCCACCCACCTGGGCCCTGCAGATCCCAGGGATATGTGAGGAAAGCCCTCATCAATGCTGCTTCTCTGGGACAAGCTTTCAGAGTTGTGCCTCTGTAGAGATTGAACCCCTTCTCCAGTGACTAGCTGTTTCTCCTGCCTCCTCTGAATGTGACCTGGCATTTGATATCTTAGGCTTGGGTATGACGGCGTGCTCTGTCGTGTGGGTTCAGAAGTACCAGATGCAAGCCCAATGCTTTAGGAAGTGCAAAGGTACCAGGAGGTCGTGTCCTCAGTGTCCCGGGCTAAGTCTGAGATCCAATAGAGTGTCCCCACATGGGTTTCCTCCTGTGTGACTGCTGGGAGGAAGGGCCCTGCTCTCAACACACAGGCTCAAACCTTGGCAGAAGGAGGAACGCACCACTGCAGCTTTTCCTGGCTGTGTGCATGGACCCTTTTTGGGCAGGCAGTGTGCTGGTGCCAGGACATGAGGGAAATTTCTCAGGCTGGACATTGAAACCTTGCCGAGTCTGGAGCAGTCCGGGAGAGAAAATGGGGTTCCAGGGAGGGAGAGGCCACTTTGGGGCACAAGGGGACAGCGAGTCCTGGAAGAGGACCAGAGTTTGGAGTCAGCCAAGACTGCCCCAGCAGAGGAAGGAAGTCCAGCTTGTGCAACACATAACAAGCTACTTTGGATACTCCTGCCAGATCTTCCCTCTACTGAAGCTCATCCCCTGCCCCCTTTCTTGGTCGCCTTGTTCAGCAAGGTCAGGAGCTCGGGTAGGACTGGAACCGGGAGTAAGGATATCTGGGTAATGACTGCTTAGTATGAGCTACAAGGTGAGAAACAGGAGAGACAATAACTTACACGGGCAGATGGACACACTGTCCAACCTGGGGGCAAAGGGAGGCAGCAGCAGAGACCACAAGTGCAAGGACTGAACCTTCAGCTGCTGCCATGAATGTATCATTTCAGGTGCACCATGGAAGAGGTTCTACTGGAAACTACCTAACCTGGTCCAAGTAGGCAAAAGCAAGATTCTCAGCGGTTACCAACCTGGCTCTTGTAAGAGAGGGCATGCGAGGCTCGTACAAAGAGCTCTGCCACTCCCTTGAAAGGCCCGGTGAGTAGAGAGCGGCCAGTGGTCCTGGAGGAAGACTGTACTTGGTGATGTCCACGGAGATGGAGAGACAGCCAGGCTCAGCCAGGAGTAGAAGGCACCACGAGGGTGGCCTCAGGGGAAAGACAGTGCTTGTGAGGAGGTCCCATGGTGTAACGGTAAGCACTCTGGGCTCTGAATCCAGCGGTCTGAGTTCAAATCTCAGTGGGACCTCAGCCTTTCAGCTCTCCCAGGACATTTCTCGACATGGTTACACATAACAGCCTTTCTGTCAGCTCTAATCAGGTTGACCTTACTCTGATCTTCCTTCCTTTCCTGTGCTCCCAGCCATGGGACTGAAATCAGTGCTCGCTTTTGTGCCTTGTGCCCACCAAACCTCTGCAGCTTTCTTGAGCAGTGGCCCCCAGCTCCTGTCTGCTCCATTCAGCTTGACCGCTGCTCCTGCCTGAGGGCTTCCAGCATTGGCCCACCCAATCACACAACACATGGGGTGGAGAACATGCAGACGAAGCCCAGCTCAAAGCAGGCACAAGTAGAGGAGGCTCTTCCAGGACTTCTCTGGTCATATATTGGACATATCGAAAGATGGACACTCTACAGTACTCCCTGGGAAACTGTTTCCCATGTTTGACCAGCCTCACGGTAAGACAGGGCTCCTGTGTGAGGCACTACTTGTACTTCAAATCCTGTCCATTACTTCTTGATCTCTCCATTCCACTAACCCTTTGCTGTCTCTCTTTTTCCTTCTTCAATATTTTCGGTGCTCTCATACAAGATCAGGGAGCTCCACCCACAACTGTGGGTGCCCCAAGATTGGCGACAGACTCAACGTCACAGCACAGAAAAGGTTCTCCCTTTCACTTGCAGAGGACTTGGCAAAACAGGGAAGGAGCAGAAAAAAAAACCACGACATTAGCCTCCAGCTATGCTGCACAAAGTCTTTAATGAGAAGGAGGAAATGCAGTGGCACAGAATAGAGACCAAGAAACACATCTGCAGGTTGAGGAACGCACACAGTATGGCCAGTATCCTAAGGACAAACTGCACACAAAGTGCTTTCCTTTTCCCATTCTGCTCACCCTGGTGGCAATGGCAGCCCACCAAGAGCGGTCCCTAACTCCAGCACCCTCTCCCCTTCAGCAGGGGGTTCAGCAAAGCAGAAGAGAACGAGCCCTTTCTGGAGGGCTCAGAGAAAAGAAGAGCTAGAGGAGACATGGCCACGCCTGCCGTGCAGCGAGGAGAAGTGGAAACGGGTCACTCCTGCCAGGTGCCATGAGGACACCCAGCCTGTCTGCAAGACATGTCCACTACCTGCTGCTGCAGGGTCCCGTCTTCCATCCTACTGCCGAGGGGATGAGCCGCCAGCTTCAGCAGTTCAGACTGCAGCGGGGGACAGGCAGACACATCCCGGACCCGCCCAGACCAAGGGAGCCCCCAGAAGAGATGGGAACTCCCCCGGCACTGAGGGAGCTCCCAACAGCAGCTGACAGAGATGATCCCACGGCTGTGCTCTGAGGGAAAGAGTTGAGGATGGGGCCCGGCAGGGTCACCACCACCGGCGAGGGCTCGATGAACACCGTCGAGTCAGCGCAGCGGGCGACACAGGGCTCACTGCAGCTGCTTGCAAGTGGGGTTGGGCCAGAGGCACAGCAGGGCCGTGGGGGACAGGGTCTGAAGCAAGACATCTCTCGGTGAAGGAAGCAAAGCTGCAACACAGAGCAGGAAGGAAACACAGACCCAAACATCAACTTGGCTCTCATGTCCACAGCTCTCTCTGCAGATACACTTGGCTGCTCTCCATCTCCATTTCTAGCTGCAGGTGCAGGAAATGCCTGCACCTGATCTTTCTAACACACACAACGTGCGTGACGTATTCCCCTAAGTTGGATTTGAAGCACTGGGAGCAAAGATGTGCCTAACTGGCTGCTGATTGCACCAGGACCTCCTGCTGCATTTCCCAGTGCAATAGCACAGATGAAGATTGATGCAAGTATCCCAGCACAAATGGGCTGCGTTGAATGGGTGTCTCAGAAATCACCTCTTAAACACACATAGTCTTCTTACAGCTCGTAATGCACTCCTCTGAGTAGCACAGTGCAGGAACATTGACCCACTTTGGATAGGACCAAGCCAGTGGGTTTAAAGCACCTGATCATACCCCGTCTCCAGAACAACTGTTGTTGCATTGATGAAGCACTTGGCCATTTGGTTAGAGAGCATCTGCTGCAGGCATAAGTTCTGGTGAGGCAGACACCACTAAAGCTGAGCCCCATTGATACCCTTCTGCTTGAAAGAACACCCTCTACCCAGCTCTCCGCAGTCACATCCATTAAAAGGGACAGAGGTGACAGCCCTTCAACAGTTCAATTGCAGGGCCAAGCTGAGGCCACAGAAATATAAACCTGAGATGCCACCATAGCATCAATTCTGCGTACAGAGAGAGACATGGAGTAGACCCAGACTTACCTCGTTCCTCGAGGAAAGGGAAGCAAGAGAGGAGGATGCAGGTCCTGGAGCAGCGCAGGCTTTTATGCTGTGTCCCAGAGCCCTGTGGGGCCACGAACATTCCTTGCTCATGAAGCATCTGAACACCTAGGAGTTTCCGCTTCCCAAGGCTTCCCTGGTGATTAAGCCCTCGCTTCTTACAACCCACATATTGTCCTCCTTTTCATACCATCGTACATCAAAATCATTCATCTGTATCCCAGGTTTATAAAGTCAATTAACTCCGAGTTCTTACGCAGGACAGACAGATATTTTTAGTTGATTTGCCTCATACAAATCCCTTTGGTCTCATTGCCCTCTTCATTGTTAACTTGTCCACGTGTCATGGTGAAATTCAACCATACAGGGCACCTCAAGTCTTCTCTCAAATGTTTTCTTTGCAGGCACTCAGTCTAAAACCAGAGGGACAATTCTCTTCTTGGGTGATCGTAGACACACAGGACGCAATGGGTAATTTCAGGCAGAAGTTCAAGACTGCACAATCCCATATGGGAGGAGAGACGCACGACTCCAGGGACGTGGCAAAGCTCAATGGAAAGGAAAGACCACTGTGAGGTGGAGGGAAGCCCCCTGTGGGCAGGGGTGATGATGGCCACAGGGACCTTGTTTACGCTCATCAGGCTCTACCACAGACTGGTTTTGTGATCAAAACTTGCCCGCATCCTTCCCTGAAGGAGACCCACACTCAAATTGACCGTTTGGCTCTGTAAGGTCATCCCAGAGGATGGAGGTG
Organism: Tyto alba; assembly: GCF_018691265.1. Lineage (NCBI taxonomy): Eukaryota > Metazoa > Chordata > Aves > Strigiformes > Tytonidae > Tyto > Tyto alba. The sequence continues at coordinate 136,235 of NW_024881289.1, read as the reverse complement.
TGGCTTGCCTGATTAGGAGGAGAGGTGAACGGCAGGGAATGAAAACCTCATGGCCCTTTTTCCTGATTCAGAGAGGGGGTGGCCAATGCCATGCATTTCACGCTACAAAGACACATCGGATCTGTCTCAGAGCACCTGGGAGTCATCATGATGTGGAAGAGTTGGGAAAAACCCAGAGCTGCTGGCCAGCGTGACTCACCCTGCTGTGGACGTCAGTGGACACGGTCGCCCAGCCTCAGTTGTGCCAGGGATACCAGACCTCATAGTCCCAATTTGCGGCTTTCTGTAAGGAAAAGCACATTTTAGCACCATTCCTGAATCAACTGGTGCTTCTGTGCAACCTCGTGCAGCTTCTGCCTTCTAAGGCATTGCCTGCCAGTGGCTGCTCAGGGACCCACGAGAGTGAGTGCAGCCCAGAATGATGTGGGATGGATGGTTCTTCTGGAATGGCTCTGGGACAACCTCCTGCTCTGAGCAGACCAAGCTTAATGTTAAGTTAATCAAGGGATATGGCGATGGAGATCCCATGGAGACATTACCTGAAAGAGACCTGCCTGATCCTCTGGTCTGCTCCCTGTTGTTACAAATGTGCCTTCATTCCCTGGACATGTGGTCATAAAAAACAGGCTGTGGCAGAGCTGTTTGAGCGTGAGGAAGATCCTCATGGCCCTCAATCCTACATGCAATGGGCTTTGCTCCAGCCCACAATGATCCTTCTTGTCATTGAGCTTTTCCATATCCCTGAGGTGGTGAGTCTCTTCTCTTGTATAGGATTGGGTAGTCTTGATCTTCCACCTCAACTTCTCAAGTCTCTACTGTGTGTCTACTATGACGCTTGGGCAGATGTCTCTTAGGGTTCGCTTGAGTGCCAGCACTGAAAACACTTCAGAGATAACTCGAGGTGTCCATCTTCGTAGCTGATTTTCAGCATGATTGGTGGACAAGCTCACCATGAAGAGGGCAAAGTGACAAAGGCAATCCGTATGACACAACGTCACCTAAAATCTTCCTCCAGGCTTCCCCGAGACCTTGGAGTTGATTGCCCTTATGAATCTGGGATACAGAGATTCAGATGGATCATTTCAATATTAGGAAACTTCACACTCACCAGGCCCTGATCTGATAGGAGAACTCAACCTCCAGGACATCTGCTGGCGAAGCGGCACAGCGAACTACAAGCAACCCAGGGAACTACTGGAGTGTGTTGAGGACAACGTCCAAGTACATGTGACGCAGAGCCTGACCAGAGGAGAGGCACTGGTGGACGTGTTGTTTACTAGAGTGCAAGAGCAATCAGAGAGGTCAAGATTGGAGGTAGCCTGGGCTGCAGCAGTCACGCCCTGGTGGATTTCTCAGTTTTGAGGAGTGCAGGACAGGTAATAAGTAGAGTCAGGAACCTAAACCTCAGAAAGGCAAGCGGTTGCCCGTTTAGGACACTAGTGCATGGGATCCCTTGGGAAACTACCCTCAGAGGTATAGGAGCAAACCAGAGCTGGGAGATACTGAAAGACATTTTTCTGAGGGAGCAAGAGCTCTCAATCCCGACATGCAAGTTGTCGGGCAGGGAAGGCAGGAGGCCACTTGGTAACATCAAGACCTCTCAGAAAAATAAAACACAAAACCAAAAGGAATAGGCAGCAGAGGCAGGGATAGACATTGTGGGGAGATTATAGGCAAATGGCCTTGAAGTGCAAGGAGGATATCGGGAAGTCCAAGGAATTTCTGGAGCTGAACTTGGCTAGGGGTATGAAAAGTAACAAGAAGAGTTTCTTCAGGTACATAGGAGAACAAAGGAAGAGGAAACCTGTACCTCGTCAATGAGTGAAATGGTGAGACACTGAAACAGGATGTCCAGCGCAGTTGTGGATGCCCCCTCCCTGGAAGTGATTAATGCCAAATTAGATGAAGCTTTGAGTAACCTGGTCCAGTGGAAGGTGTCCCTGCCCATGGTAGGAGAGTCAGAATTACATGTTCTGAAAGGTCCCTTCCAGCCCAAAGTGTTCCATAACGCGCTCTTTGATGCTAGTTGGAATCAAAGTCAGAGAAAAGAATTTCAGATGAAAGAGCTAAAGGTTTAATCACCAGCAAGGTCTTCCCAAGTGGCAGCTGCTATGTGTTTACATGCCTCATGAGCAAGGAATGTTTGTGGCCCCACAGGGCTCTGGGACACAGCATAAAAGCCTGCGCTGCTTCAGGCTCTGCATCCTCCTCTCTTGCTTCCCTTTCCTGAAGGAACGAGGTAAGTCTGGGTCTGCTTCGTGTCTCTCTCTGTAGGCAGAATTGCTGCCATGGTGGCGTCTCACGTTGGTATTTCTCTGCCGCAGCTTGAATGGTTGAAGGGCTGTCGCCTCTGTCCCTTTTGCTCGAAGTGGATGCGGAGAAATGGGAAGAGGGTGTTCTTTCAAGCAGAAGGGTATCAATGGGGCTCAGCTTTAGTGGTGTCTGCCTCACCAGAACTTATGCCTGCAGCAGATGCTCTCTAACCAAATGGCCAAGTGCTTCATCAATGCAACAACAGTTGTTCTGGAGACGGGGTATGATCAGGTGCTTTAAACCCACTGGGCTTGGTCCTATCACAAAGTGGGTCAATGTTCCTGCACTGTGCTACTCAGAGGAGTGCATTACGAGCTGTAAGAAGACTATGTGTGTTTAAGAGGTGATTTCTGAGACACCCATTCAACGCAGCCCATTTGTGCTGGGATACTTGCATCAATCTTCATCTGTGCTATTGTACTGGGAAATGCAGTAGGAGGTCCTGGTGCAATCAGCAGCCAGTTAGGCACATCTTTGCTCCCAGTGTTTCAAATCCAACTTAGGGGAATACGTCATGCACGTTGTGTGTGTTAGAGAGATCAGGTGCAGGCATTTCCTGCACCTGCAGCTGGAAATGGAGGTGGAGAGCAGCAAAGTGTATCTGCAGAGAGAGCTGTGGACATGAGAGCCAAGTTGATGTTTTGGTCTGTGTTTCCTTCCTGCTCTGTGTTGCAGCTTTGCTTCCTTCACAGAGAGATGTCTTGCTTCAGACCCTGTCCCCCACGGCCCTGCTGTGCCTCTGGCCCAACCCCACTTGCAAGCAGCTGCAGTGAGCCCTGTGTTGCCCGCTGCGCTGACTCGACGGTGTTCATCGAGCCCTCGCCGGTGGTGGTGACCCTGCCGGGCCCCATCCTCAACTCTTTCCCTCAGAGCACGGCCGTGGGATCGTCTCTGTCAGCTGCTGTTGGGAGCTCCCTCAGTGCTGGAGTTCCCATCTCTTCTGGGGGCTCCCTTGGTCTGGGCGGGTCCGGGATGTGTCTGCCTTCCCCCGCTGCAGTCTGAACTGCTGAAGCTGGCGGCTCATCCCCTCGGGAGCAGTAGGATGGAAGACGGGACCCTGCAGCAGCAGGTCATGGACATGTCTTGCAGGCAGGCTGGGTGTCCTCATGCCACCTGGCAGGAGTGACCTGTGTCCACTTCTCCTCGCTGCACGGCTGGCGTGGCCATGTCTCCTCTAGCTCTTCTTTTCTCTGAGCCCTCCAGAAAGGGCTCGTTCTCTTCTGCTTTGCTGAACCCCCTGCTGAAGGGGAGAGGGTGCTGGAGTTAGGGACCGCTCTTGGTGGGCTGCCATTGCCACCAGGGTGAGCAGAATGGGAAAAGGAAAGCACTTTGTGTGCAGTTTGTCCTTAGGATACTGGCCATACTGTGTGCATTCCTCAACACTGCAGATGTGTTTCTTGGTCTCTATTCTGTGCCACTGCATTTCCTCCTTCTCATTAAAGACTTTGTGCAGCATAGCTGGAGGCTAATGTCGTGGTTTTTTTTTCTGCTCCTTCCCGTTTTGCCAAGTCCTCTGCAAGTGAAAGGGAGAACCTTTTCTGTGCTGTGACGTTGAGTCTGTCGCCAATCTTGGGGCACCCACAGTTGTGGGTGGAGCTCCCTGATCTTGTATGAGAGCACCGAAAATATTGAAGAAGGAAAAAGAGAGACAGCAAAGGGTTAGTGGAATGGAGAGATCAAGAAGTAATGGACAGGATTTGAAGTACAAGTAGTGCCTCACACAGGAGCCCTGTCTTACTGTGAGGCTGGTCAAACATGGGAAACAGTTTCCCAGGGAGTACTGTAGAGTGTCCATCTTTCGATATGTCCAATATATGACCAGAGAAGTCCTGGAAGAGCCTCCTCTACTTGTGCCTGCTTTGAGCTGGGCTTCGTCTGCATGTTCTCCACCCCATGTGTTGTGTGATTGGGTGGGCCAATGCTGGAAGCCCTCAGGCAGGAGCAGCGGTCAAGCTGAATGGAGCAGACAGGAGCTGGGGGCCACTGCTCAAGAAAGCTGCAGAGGTTTGGTGGGCACAAGGCACAAAAGCGAGCACTGATTTCAGTCCCATGGCTGGGAGCACAGGAAAGGAAGGAAGATCAGAGTAAGGTCAACCTGATTAGAGCTGACAGAAAGGCTGTTATGTGTAACCATGTCGAGAAATGTCCTGGGAGAGCTGAAAGGCTGAGGTCCCACTGAGATTTGAACTCAGACCGCTGGATTCAGAGCCCAGAGTGCTTACCGTTACACATGGGACCTCCTTCACAAGCACTGTCTTTCCCCTGAGGCCACCCTCGTGGTGCCTTCTACTCCTGGCTGAGCCTGGCTGTCTCTCCATCTCCGTGGACATCACCAAGTGCAGTCTTCCTCCAGGACCACTGGCCGCTCTCTACTCACCGGGCCTTTCAAGGGAGTGGCAGAGCTCTTTGTACGAGCCTCGCATGCCCTCTCTTACAAGAGCCAGGTTGGTAACCGCTGAGAATCTTGCTTTTGCCTACTTGGACCAGGTTAGGTAGTTTCCAGTAGAACCTCTTCCATGGTGCACCTGAAATGATACATTCATGGCCCAGCAGCTGAAGGTTCAGTCCTTGCACTTGTGGTCTCTGCTGCTGCCTCCCTTTGCCCCCAGGTTGGACAGTGTGTCCATCTGCCTGTGTAAGTTATTGCCTCTCCTGTTTCTCACCTTGTAGCTCATACTAAGCAGCCATTACCCAGATATCCTTACTCCCGGTTCCAGTCCTACCCGAGCTCCTGACCTTGCTGAACAAGGCGACCAAGAGAGGGGGCAGGGGATGAGCTTCAGTAGAGGGAAGATCTGGCAGGAGTATCCAAAGTAGCTTGTTATGTGTTGCACAAGCTGGACTTCCTTCCTCTGCTGGGGCAGTCTTGGCTGACTCCAAACTCTGGTCCTCTCTTCCAGGACTCGCTGTCCCCTTGTGCCCCAAAGTGGCCTCTCCCTCCCTGGAACCCCCATTTTCTCTCCCGAGACTGCTCCAGACTCGGCAAGGTTTCAATGTCCAGCCTGAGAGAAATTTCCCTCATGTCCTGGCACCAGCACACTGCCTGCCCAAAAAGGGTCCATGCACACAGCCAGGAAAAGCTGCAGTGGTGCGTTCCTCCTTCTGCCAAGGTTTGAGCCTGTGTGTTGAAGCAGGGCCCTTCCTCCCAGCAGTCACACAGGAGGAAACCCATGTGGGGACACTCTATTGGATCTCAGACTTAGGCCAGGACACTGAGGACATGACCTCCTGGTACCTTTACACTTTCTAAAGCATTGGGCTGGCATCTGGTACTTCTGAACCCACACGACAGAGCGTGCCGTCATACCCAAGCCTAAGATATCAAATGCCAGGTCACATTCAGAGGCAGGAGAAACACCTAATCACTGGAGAAGGGTTGAATCTCTACAGAGGCACAACTCTGAAAGCTTGTCCCAGAGAATCAGCATTGCTGAGGGCTTTCCTCACATATCCCTGGGATCTGCAGGGCCCAGGTGGGTGGGAGCAGCGAGAGCAGGGCCCAGTCTCTGAAGGCCTTGTAAAAAGGTGGAGGAAACCCCCCTCCAGGGGCTGCGGCACAGGGAAAGGGACAGCATTTTCCCATCCATGTGCGGTACTGCCATCGGAGGGGACATGTCTCTTCTGGGGTCAGACAGTGGATCTCCAAGCAACAGAGGATGTTCCTGGGCTTCTTCCCAGGATCACTGGTCTCACCCAGCACTCGGGGATCCCAGAGGGGCTCTGTATGAACAGCTGTATGGGCCTGTGCAGGCAGCTTCCTTGCTCAGGGTATTTTGTCCTTGGTTTCCTTCCTGGCAGCGTTGCCTGCTGGGACTAACGTGCTCCCAAGCTCATTTGCTTCCCCAAGGCCATGGTAAATGCTGCCACCTCTGTAGCCTCTGATGCTACTCCTCCCTATGGGACCCTGCGGGGAGGACAATCTGTGCCAACCTTAGAGGCTTCAGTGGGCAGGCAGAGATCTCCCAGAGCTCCCCAGCCCTTGGGAGATGCAGCTCAGGCCAGGCTGGATCACATAGGAGGACAGGCCACCCCCAGCTCCTGCACTCCCGAGGTCTTTCTGGCAGAGGGCAGGCCTTGGCAAGCCAGAGAGCCACCTTCACACAGCGGAAGACCCCTCACCTTCTGCTCTCCAGCCTAAACAAACCCAGCTCCTTCAGCATCTCCCTCAATCACAACGTGCACCAGCATGGAGTTTCTCTGTCCTGTCAGCAGTGTTGGAGAGAAATGCCCCAGTGTCGGGGGAGACGAAATGGAAATGCATGCTAGGCCTTGGAGCACACCCCTCAGCCTGAACACAAGGCCCCAGAGCCTGCAATGACCCTTTGGCTCATACTGGTGGGCTTTTACTGCCTCCTGCCCCTCTTCCCACTGATGATGGGTGTGTTTGCAGGTGAGGAACTGCCAATTCACGGAAACTCTGGCTTGAAACCCTGCTGGTCAATGCCACGTCCTGGATTGGCAATTACCATCTGTGCCACCGCGTCCGAAAGAGAGAAGGATGCATCTCAGGTGCTCTTCAGCTTTGGGATCAGAGGCAGGGTAGCTCCCTGATGATAATGAGAAGGAAAAGGTGCCTTCTTTTCCAGAAAAGGGGAAGAAGGACTATGTAGGGAACTATGTAAAAGTGATGATAAAGTGGAGCAAGTTCAGTGGAGGTTCCTAGGCTAGACAGGCGCCAGGGACTCTGGCCTTGTGAGGGAGGCCTGAGGACACAGGGCTTGCTTAGCAGGGAGAAGAAAATGCTTAGGAGGGATTGATAGGAGCCTCCTAGTGCCTACAAGGAGGCTACTGTGGTGGCTGGACGATGAGAGCTGTGGTCAGAAATTGACCAGGCAGTTTGTAACTGGCTACAGGAACAAAAATCATTACCCTGAGGGTGCCTATGGATGGGAACAGAGAACCAGAGAAGCTGCAAAATGACTGTCCTCAGGGTATTTTATGACCCAGAGGGAGAAGCAATGCTCTGCTGGTGTGAGCCTATTGAAGAAGAAGTATGCAGTCTCAGACTCCCTGGCCTGCCTTCCAAGCAGAAGGATTGTTGGAGGGCAAAGTGGGAGCAGGAAGAGAGGATTTTGTGGGTGCTGCCTCGTGGACGCTTCCTGGGGCATCAAGGGGGCTTCCTTCTTCCCTGCACATAGCTGGGAAGGCTGGTGAAAGAGGGCTCTGCCACACCAGCCCCTGGGGCAATGCTGTGCTGGTCTCAAGGAGTTGCTATGTGGGAGAGGGGCTGGAGAGTCAAGGAGAAAGGACAGGAGATGTGCCAAGTGCAAGTGCAGAACAATGACTGAGCTCCAGTTGCTGTGGGCAAGAGGCTCCCTTACTGCCCATGGTGCAGAGGAAGGAGGGCACAGCTCTCTCTGGGGCTTGTTGTTTCATGGCAGGCTCTAGACTGCAAGGTACCTTGGGATATCACTGGCCCAATGCCTGCTCAAAGCAGGGCTGGCCCCAAAGCCAGGGTGGGCAGAGCAGTGCCTGAGCCCCACTGAAACCTGAGTGTGATACCCAGGCACGAGACTTCCAAAGGCCTCTGGGCACCTGCTCCAGTGCTTCAACACTCCCTGAGAATCTATGAATGGTGAAAGCAGTCTCTGTCATCTCCTTTTGCCAAGGGAGGCCTTTGTGTTCCGGATTAGGTTATGTCCAGAGGCCTCTCTGTGATGAAAGGCCTGGGGGAGCCAAGGGTAGCGTCTTGACTGCCCCATGGGAGCTGAGTTTGCTGAGTAAAGGTGGATTTTTCGCGCAGGGGAGGCAAGGCACTTGTGGAGACCAGCTGAAGAAAAATTTGTCTACGCTGTCCAGGACTGGAACCCAGGTCAACTGCTTGGAAGGCGGCTATGCTCTGCCACCTACCACCAACACTCCAGGTGCACTGCTGCCTCCTGCTCCTCCACTTCCCAGACTGCCCAGCCGCCTGCACACACAGATGACCTCAAGCTGGTTGTTGCTGGGAGTTTTTTGAGTGTGTCAGGTGTTGGCTAGGAAACCTCAATCTGTACTAGCCACTGGCTAGGGGAGATCAGCATCAATGACTGGCCAGGTTTAGAGAATGACACTGGAGTAACCACGACTGAGATCTGGGCATGGACGCTGCACAGAGCTATGATAAGGGCAGGGATACCAGGGACCTATTGTGCATGTGGGAGGGAAGGGATCTGTGTCCAGCCCTGATCTCCAACCCTAAGCAGCTGGGGGCAAAGAAAAGGATCAGACCGTCTCTCTTGTCCATGCCTGTGTGAGTGGTGCTGGTGCTTCTGTGGGTGCTGGTAATGGTGCTGCTCCCCATCTGCGGACAAACACGTGCCAGTTCTGCATGTACTATGCAAGTGTATGTGTGGTCATGTGTATGTACCTCTGTTGGTAGAAGCACAGATGCTCACCCACCCCGTTGCTCACTCCTTTCTCTACGTTCCACCCCAACACCTACCCTATACTGCCACCAACGAGCCCATTGGGAATACCTTCTCAGCCCTGCTCCTGGCTGGCCCTGCGAGTGGGCACGGCAGCAGACTAGGATGGAGAAAGTGCCCGGGTGTTCAAGTTGATCACACTGTGTCTCCAAAACTAGCTTCAACTGTGTCCTCCTCCCCACTTGCAGATTCCCGGAGGTCCCTGCTGGCAGCTGGGAAGTTGAGATTGAGCAGCCTGATGGGAAGGGAGAAACACAACTGCGTGCCCAGGACACCCACTTCCTCGTGTGGGGAGCTCTGCCTGCTGCTCCACACGCAGCTGTCTGTCTTGCCGAGGGACGCTTTGGGAGCACTGTCTGCTAAGAAGGCAATGGAATAAGGTGAGTGGCAGAGAGAAGGGAGTGGGAGCTCAGGAGGGCCATGGCCATGGGTGCGCAGAGAGCAGGAGCAGTGCATGTTAAAGCTTGCTGGGAAAGATGCAAGGGAGAGGTAGCTACTCTGCTGCTGGAACGCCAAGAAAGAAAAAAAAAATTAAAAATGCCATTAGCAGTGGATGGTTTCGATCCATCGACCTCTGGGTTATGGGCCCAGCACGCTTCCGCTGCACCACTCTGCTCCCCCCAGGATGCCAGCTGGGACTTCTCACAGCCAGGCCTGATGCTCCCTGGCACTGCCAGCACTCACGCCTCATTCCTTTCCTGTATCCTGTGCCCTCACCCAGGCTGGATACATGTCTGCCTGGCTACCTCACTGGAAGTGGGACTGGGGTGGGAAGCTCAAAGGCCTTGCCTTGCCCTTCTCCCCACCTCTCCTGTCCATCACCCTGGATGGGGACTTTCTCTTTGGCCCCCTGAGCTGGCTCTGGAGGAGCTGAAGGAAATCCTTGGACGAGGGGTGCACATAGTGATGCCTCAGCCTGATTCATGGAGGACCCCAGTAGGGATGACAGCACGGTTTTATGTATGTTACAATACAGTTCTGCTAACCAGTCACCTTACTCATGCTATCGAGTGAGCTAATGAGTTCATATTGGAAATGTATGCAACTTGTGATTTTCCCATCAATACATTCTTGTCACATGTACTTGGAGTGGTTTTATACTAGATTTTGGTTAGCCGCACTTGTGGCCGTGGTTACATGCCTGGTGCTTTTTGATGACAAATCTACCATGTTTTGTCATCTGCATGGGGTGTTCTCAGCCACTGATAGCTGATTTAAGAGAGTCTTCAGGTCACCCTTCGGTAAAAGCTCTTAGTCCTAGGCAGTGTTTGTTCCTTTAAGCAAGTTGTACTTGTATAGCAGTTAGCACCTTGCCTTTCAGAGCAGCCGTGTGGGCCTTCCCCTGCCCGTGCTGTGCTGTGCTGTGGTGTGCCAACAGCTCCTGGCTTGGCCTCCCTCCTGGCACAGCCCTGCCCTCGCTGCTCCCCCACAGCCCAGGGCATCCCCTGCCACCATGCAGGGTGCCAAAGAGTCTGAGAAACCCCTCCTCTATGCGCCCGGTGCCATTCCTGTCCGGCCCAACACGGCTGGGGGTGGAGGTGGCTCCCGTCAGGCCAGGGCAGGGCCAGACCAGCCAGACTGAGTGCTCACTAAACTTAGATCCTGTGAGATATTCCAGGAAGTCTCTGGACTGGCTGAGCTTGTAGATCCTGCTTCCCAGGGCAAGGAACAAGGTGGCAGTCCTGAGGCCTGCATCCTTGGTTGTGTTTGCTCGTTCCCTGTCCCATCCACAGGTCAGAGCATGCAACAACAAGAGAGGAGAAAAGAGCAAAAGGGGATGGAGACGGCTGGGATGTGGGTTCAGACATGCGTATGGGCGTGTGGCTGCAGCCTGCCTGCTACAGAGTATTTGGCTGCAGATCAAGAGGTCTGTTGCTCCAGGTCTCCCTTCCATTGCCCTTTTCTTTTTCATCCATGCTGCCAACCCCTCTGAGCTTCTCCTTGCTTGTACTGCCACTGCCAACCTCAGTGGAACTGCTGCAGGGAACAGACCATGCACCAGTAATGGGCTTGTTTCTCCTCTTTCTCTGGGATTTCTCTGCCTGTGCCCCTCAGGGTTTCCCCTAAGATGCTCTACCCCCCACGCAGGCTACCAGCAGCCCCTCTTTCTCTCAGGGGTTGTGAGAGAGTAAACCCATCAGGTGCTGTGATGGCAGGGGATGGAGTCTTGATGCCAGGGTCTCCACAATGTCCTCTTCTGCACTTCTGCGTCTTTCCTAGAAAAGGAGGACACAGGGAAACCTATTCCTCATCATCTCATCCTTAAGCTAAATCTGGGAAAGCCCCCTGGAAAAGGCTGTCTATATGTGCAGGGGCTAAGGAGGAGTCAGGCTGAGTATGCTCAGGACCTGAGGCAAGATCTCAGATCTGTGATGTGTCTTCTGTTCATTGTCAGCAATGAGGTCCATATACGTAAACAAGGACCTCTTCTGTAGCTCATAGTTGGCTCTGGACATTTCCCTCTACCCCACTTGCCTGCTGCTCCACACCAGTCTGCCTCCATGAGACCTAAAGTGGAGGGGAAGACGTTGTGAGTGCTGGCAAGATCTCAGATCCATGAGAGTCCCTTCTTTATTAGCAATAAGGGCCATGTTGCACAAGCTCACTTTGGAGAGGAGCATCTCTAGTTTCAGGTGTAGGGAAGACAGATGGTTGGGATATGCTACTTCAGATGTGTGGTTAGGCTCTGAAGTTCTACACAACAAAGAACAAAACTAGACTTCTTTTGGTCTCTTCCATCAACTTCCCTACCTTGTAAATGGGGAGAAGTATCTCCCACCCATGCTGGCATTTCTGGAGGGAGGCAAGAACAAGGGTGGGAGGCAAGGGGGTTTTGCTGTGTCTCTGGGTGCACTGTGCAGCTGCAGGAGCTGTGTCTATGGAGCCAAGACACTCGGCTGCAGCGTGGTCCTTGGAGGCAGCCCAAAAATGGGACTGCACCCCTAGTTGTCAGGATTCCAACCTGTGCAGGGAAAACCCCAATGGATAGAACGAAACACACAATATGACTCACTGGGAGAGAGGTGTCTCCTAGGGTTTAACCTAGGCTGTGCACTGAAATCACTTGAGTGCTGATTTTCAATGTGGGCATTCAGCAGGGAAATGAGCATGCACAATCATGATCTCCCTCTTTGTAACTCCCTGTACGCAAAGAACTGCTGATGACAGAGTGGGAGTCTGTAACTATTGTGCTAACAGTAACCTGTGTACGACCCTGCTTTTGACAGTCAAGACAGCAAAGAGCATGGCTTTTTAAATTTAATCATCTCTTGAATCAGAGACTTGAGAAGCTTCACAGACTGGCCAGCACACACAGTTCCTTGGGACACTTTTCGCGCTCACACTCTTGACTGTGACCTCCTGCCACTCTTGCTCTGCATGCAGACAGGAATATCCACAGGTACCATCTCCATACCTGCTACTACTCAGTGCAGTTTGCCAAATAGTGCTGCTGTGGAGCCAAAAGGGAATCAGAGCTATTTTGTACTACTAATGAAACTGATTGTTTTTTCAGGTCTTTTGTGTTTTGCTCAATGCTCTGGAAGATAACAATGCTTGGTCAAGCTGGCAAAAAGATCTGGACAACCTATTTCACCAAAAAAGCTCTCTCCTGTCTACCTGCAAGTCATCCACACCTCTCATTTATTTTCACCTTGCCCCTCCTCAGTTTCCTCAGCCAGGCCAGGCTCTACCTTTCCTTTCTATAGATCCCTCCCACTCTCACAACACATCCCCCCTACACACCAAGAAGCTGCATGCTAGTCATCCACTTTGCTTTTCTTTGCTGGCAGATACTCCAGCTGGAGAGTGAACCCATCCACCCCATGTCAGGATATCCCAGATGCCCAGCTGAGGAAAAGGCGCTGGGATCTACAGCCACAGTCCCTGTGGTTAAACCTCCAAAGGCCTCTGGAAGGCTGCTACATCTCTTGCTCCATGCAGGTGTGAACCGGGGCTTCTAGTGAGGCGGGTGTCACTGCACAGGGGATGTGCTCAGTAGGGCAGAGAGACTGGGGCAGGTAGTTGTGGCTGAGTGGGGAAGGCGATGGAGTAGAAATCCATTGGTGTTTCCCCGCGCAGTTTCGAATCCTGCCAACTATGGGGTGCAGTCCCATTTTTGGGCTGCCTGCAAGGACCACGCTGCAGCCGAGTGTCTGGGCACCAGGGACACAGCAAAACCTCCTTGCCTACTGCGCTTGTCCTAACCCCCACCCAAGCCCAAAACTCCCTGATGAATGGGAAATCCTGCTCCCCCCTTTCCAAGATAGCGGAAAAGAACAGACCAGTGCTCAGTATTGGCCATGAGAGAGCTCCACTGTTGTTGGTTCTTCCTCAAAACCACGTGCCTGATCTTATCCAACATCCCAAGCAGAACAACCCCCAGCTCTCTTCCCTATGCCTCAAACTTTAGCAGCTCATGTCCAAAGAGAGCCTGCACAACATGGCCCTCACTGCTAAAGAAGAAGGGATGTCACCTCATGCACCTGACATCTTGCCAGCACTCACAAATTGCCCATTACTTTATGTCTCACAAACCCAGAGAGCTGTGGAGCAGCAGGCAAGTGGGGGAAGAGGAGGGGCCAGAGCTGACTATGAGCTTCAGAAGAGGTCCTTCTTTGCATAAGTGGACCTCATTGCTAGCAATGAATTGAAGACACATCATAAATCTGGCGTCTGGGGGATATTCTGCCTGACCCAAATCCGGGCCTCACACACATGCACACCCTTTCCCAGGGGTCTTTCCCAAATTTAGCTTAAGGATGAGATGATGAGGGGTCTCCTCCTCTTCTGGGAAAGACGTGGAAGTGCAAAAGAGGACGCGGTGGTGGCTGTGGCATCAGGAGACTGTCCCCTGCCATCACAGTCCTTGATGGGCGGGATAGAAAAGAGCCGGAGGCTTCCCAGAGGGCTTCTTTCAGTTGCATACCCAGCTGCTCCCAACAGAGCAGCAAGCAGAGTAGGAGCTGCTGGTAGCCTGCCTGTGTGGTGCAGCATCTTGAGGAAAATGGAAACCCTGAGTGGCACACGCAGCGAGATTCCGGAGAAAGAGGAGAGACAAGCTTGTTGCTGGTGCATGGTCTGTTCCCCACAGCAATGCCATTGAAGTTGGGTGAAGCACTGTAAGGGAAAAAGAAACAGAGAGATGTGAGGATGAATGAAGAAGGAAAGGAGCAATTGAGAAGGCAGCTGGAACAGAGCCATGGACGTCTTGCTCCGCAGTGAATGCTTTCCCCTGAGAAATATCCCCCTGCAGCAGGCAGCCTGGGGCCACACTCTCCACGCCTACATCGGCACTCACATCCCAGCCCTCTCCATCCCGCTTTGCTTTTGCCTTCTCTTCCTGGTTTCTGCATGCTCTGATCTGTGGATGGGACAGGGAACCAGCAAACACAAGCCCAAATGCAGGCCTCGTCCCTTGGCCTCAACGGGAGGCTCTACCAGCTGAGCCTGCCCAGATCCTTCCTGGGAGGACACGCAGCATTTAAGACTGTCCACCACCCAGTCCGATGGGCCAGCCCTGCCCTGGGATGACTGGGAGCCACCTCCACTGCCAACAGTGTTGGGTAGGACAGGAATGGCACCAGGCATGGAGAGGAGGGGTTTCTCTGTCTCTTTGGCACCCTGCATGGGGGTGGGGGCCACCCTCGGCTGTTGGGGATCAGCAAGGGCAGGGCTGTGCCAGGAGGCAGGCCAAGCCAGGAGCTGTTCAGGGAGGACAGCACAGCACAGCACGGGCAGGGGAAGGCCCTTGCAGCTGGTGTGTAAGGAAAGGACCTAAATGCTGTACAGCTTCCTCAGAAGAACAAACCCTGCCGAGGAATAAGAGCTTTTACCTCAGGGTCAATGTGACCTGACGACCCACGCTAAACTGGGTCTCAGTGGCTGAGAACACCCCATGCAGACGATAAAACAATAGGAGAATTGTCTTTCAAAAAGCACCCCAGGCATGTAACGACAGTCCTAACAGCAATGGACCTGACTGTAGTATAAACCCCCTTCACCTGCATGGGACATTGGTTTAGAATACCCCCTGACCATAGGTCCACACCAGCTACACCGGAGTAGCACATACCAATTTCCTGAGCAATACTGCCTGATTAGCCCACCCTTAACATGAGAAAGTTAATTGGTCAACACAACTGTATTGTTAACATACATACCCTGCTTTCCTCTATATCGGGGTCCTCTGCACATTAGGCTGCGGCACCACTATGGGCACAGCTAAAAGAGGGGAATTGATTCCCTTGGTAGTTCTATGCTAAGCGTTCTTGTTTCCCTCCTTGATTCTCCAAGAACTGACTTTTACACCAGGTAAAGTCCCGCAGCCCCCTGGGAGCTGGATTTCTGGGCAGGGTTACAGCCGTCATGAGCTCGCTGGAGAACAGCTCCCCTCCACCCAAGGCTGCTCCCTCGCCCCGGGGTTTCCTTCAGCTCCTCCAGAGCCAGCTCAGGGGGCCAAAGAGAAAGTCCCCATCCAGGGTGATGCAGGAACACAGCACGGGGATCTGCAGTGCAGCTCCCTGCTGCCCTAGTACCTGATGGGCCAGAAACCAGACAATCACTTGGGTGTTGACTGCGAGGTTGCTCTGCAGGTGATGGGCCATCCACGGGAATACTGCTTGTGCCAGCTGCTTGTCTTCATTCCACAGTGGATACCACTGCGTGCTATGTCTTGTTATATTTGAACACCTCTTGGTCCAAAGGAAGTAGACAGCCCATCAGAGGGAGATCTGAGAATGTGAGGGCATGACAATGTCAAAAATGGCCGCCAGGCATTCACAATGCAATATGAGAACCCATGGGGAATGACGCGGTCAGAAGTTGCATCTTCCTCGTGGGAGCTTCCTTGCCTGATGTGCTTCTGGGTACACGGCTAGGATTCCTTGTTCCTGACAGTCAATCACAGGTCTGCCTGAGAGCAGGTGGGTCTGGTGGGGCCAAGAACTGGCTGTCAGCCAGTCACAGAGCATTGTGATCACATCTTGGTTGTGGTGTTTAATAGGAAAATGACAACTGAAAGAAAATTACACCCTCTGTGTATGCATGCGAAGGCACATCTTGGTCAGATGTACTTCATCGTTCATCAGGGCTCCACGGGGATTCACCAAAGCAATCGTCCACCCCAAAAACTTGCATCAGCACAAGGCAGGTTTTAGCCCAGGAACAGCTTATGGGTAGAGTCCTGCAAAACAAACTGCTTATGCTCATGCAGCATGAAACGTGACAGATGCTCATATCTGACCAAGTCCTGTAGATCAAGAAACTTGTGCTAGAAATGATCCACCTGGCCTATTTGCACATTATACAAAAGGAATAATAATTGTTGCCCCAGCATTGGCTGCATTTTACTTGCTGATTTCTGAGCTGATACGAGACAACTGTACCAGATATGGACGTATCCAGTGCTTAAGAAGAAACCAGGCAGGGTGCCGTGCCTTTTTAATTCAAACAAAGGCACAGCATGCAGCCACATTAGCCCAGGAGAGAGGGAACATGCCTCCCTCTGGGCTGGGTGGAGACCTGTGCCATGCCATACGGTATTCCCAATGGGCACTGTATTGGCTACGTATGGCAAGGCTTTGGTAGTGGAGGGGTTAGGGGGTGTTGCAGGGTGGGCTCTGTCAGACAAGGTAAGGAGCTGCCCCGTGTGGTACACAGCCAGTTCCAGCTCCACAGCGGACCCACCCCATGACACAGCTGAGCCATGCGCAAAGGTTGTAGCCCCTCTGTGAAAATGTATTCCACAAAGGGCAGAAACACCAGGCAGAGAGAGGGGGAAGGAGAAAAATAGCGGAAAAGAGCAGAGGGATGATGCATCTCTCACTTGGCTGGTAAAGGAGTCTGGAGTGAAGGAGTAAAGTTGAGCCTGGGACAGGGGAGAGGAAAGGTGCTCGTTATATGTTAGCCTTTTTGTTTTCTCACTACATGAGTCTGTTTTAAGTAGCACAAAGTATTTTTTCCCATGTCAAGGCTGGTTTGCCCACAAGAGTTCTGCTTAGCCATGTCCTTGTGTTTGTCTTGACCCATGAGCTTTCTGATCCAGTTTTCAGTGCCCTGCACCCCACTGAAGGAGGGGAAAGGAGTGAGCAGCTGGTTGAGTTCTTGGTTGTGCACCCACACGTTGGCATGTGCAGAGCGGTACTTTGGTGGTGGTTCCGTTGGCAGGTCCCAGGAAGGAGTGCCTGTCAGCAGCCCTTGGTGGGAGCTGGGAAGGGTAGCCCCGCAGTCACCTCCCGGTAGCAGTGCCAGACTGATGCCGGATGAGGTGGTGGGGTATGGCAGCAGCAAGGGATGGAGCGTTGGGAGCAGCAGCAGCTGCAGGGCCGGGACGGGATGGCTGGTTGCTCTAAGGCTCCTGAGCACTGGCCCCCAGCTACCGTCTGCTCCATTCAACTTGACGGCTGCTCCTGACTGAGGGCATCCAGCAGTGACCCCCTCAATCACACAACACCTGGGGTGGAGAACATGCAGACCAAGCCCAGCTCAAAGCAGGCACAAGTAGAAGAGACTCTTCTTGGCCTTTGCTGGTCATATGCTGGACATCTGCAAAGATGGAGACTCTACAATAATCCCTGGGCAACTGTTTCCCATGTTTGACCAGCCTCACGATAAGAGAGGGCTCCTATGTGTGGCACTACTTGAATTTCCACTCCTGTCCATTGCTTCTTGATTTTTCTATTCTACTGACACTTTGCTGTCTCTCTTTTGCCTGCTTCTTTCTTTTTGGTGCTCTGGTACAAGATCAGGGATCTCCACCCACAACTCTGGTGGTGCCCCAAGATTGGCGACAGACTCACGGTCACGGTAGAGAGCACGTTCTCCCTTTCCATTGCATAGGTGACAGAGGTGACAGCCCTTCAACCGTTCAATTGCAGGGCCAAGCTGAGGCAGAGTAATATCAACCTGAGTCACCACCATGGCAGCAATTTAGCCCGCAGAGAGAGAGACATGGAGCAGACCCAGACTTACCTCGTTCCTCGAGGAAAGTGAAGCAAGAGAGGACGATGCAGGTTTTGGAGCAGCACAGGCTTTTATGCTGTGCCCAGAGCCCTGTGGGGCCACAAACGTTTCTTTGTTCTCAAAGCATCTTCATGTCTAGTAGTTGCCGCTTGTTGAGGCCTCACTGGTGTTTAAGCCCTTGTCTCTCTCACCTGAAATATTTTGCTTTAAATGAATATCATCTATACAGCAATATAATTGATTTATGTCCAGCTCTCCTAAGACCAATTGGTGCAGAGGTCTCAGGATGCTTGTGAATAGATTTTAAGTGGCTTTCCGTCACACAGATCACATTCCTTACATCACCTTCTTACACAGTGAGCTTGGCAACCAGTCATGGTGAAATTCAGCTGTTAGAGACATTGCAAATCAGCACTCAAGTGACTTCAATGCACAGCCTCAGTTAAACCCTAGGAGACACCTCTCTCCCAGTGAGTCATTGTTTGTGTTATGTTCTGTGCTTAATTGTATGCACATATATATAGAGAGAAAGATTTAGGAAACCTTATAGTAAGCTAGTGTGAACCTTGTCATTCTCAAATCTGTAGTTAAGTCACTGTTTCGATTACAACAAACTCCACCAAATCACCTTGTTAATCTTTAAATTGGCCAATCATTAGGTGCTGCTAAAATTTAACCTTTTGACCTACCTCGTACCATTAATAAATCTCAAATTGCTGCTAAATCAAAACTGTGTCAGCTCTCCGGGGATGTGGCAAAGCTCTGCAACAGGGAGAGATCATTGGGGGCTGGAGGAGGCCCCCTGTGGGCAGGAGTGCAGGCCACGAGGACATTGCTCATCAGGCTCTGCCATGGCCTGTTTTTTCTGCCCACGAGCATGGGGAATGAAGGCAGATTCATAACAATGAAGAGTAGGCCACAGAGTCAAGAAGTTCTTTTTGAAGAAGAAAATCCAGGGGATGGGTAGGGAGTGGAAAGGAGGAAAGTGCTCATGTTTCAGCTCTCAACATAGGCAATATGACTTCCAGATGGAGTTAGGGTGGATATTTCAACAGGGAATTGAGCATGCATAGTCATGGTGCCCCTCTTTGTAACTCCACCTACTTGTAGCACTGCTGATGACAGTGGGCATCTTTAAATATTGTGCCAACCCAAATCCTCCATACAAGCCCACTGCCCAGACCGCTTTTTGACTATCAGCATAGCAAATTACACTGCTAGTTGCTTTAATCAATGCTTGAATGAGAGAGGTGAGAAACTTTATCCCCTTTCGGCAGAGAGTCTAGTTGCGAGAGGCTCCTTGGTTTTCCCTTGGCCCACAGGCCATAAGCTGCCAGAGAAAGGAGGCTGCCTCAGTTTTTACATACCAGGACCATTGTTACATCCAGTTCCATGATGTCTCTGCAATGCCAGTGTCTGGACATGGTAGGTGAGTGTCTCCAGGGTGACTTCAGATCAGACAGACAGGCCTTTGAGCCATTACATAAAGAACAGATCCCATCGCATCCCCAGATAGCATACCTTCTTCCATTCTCCCTCCAGCCCCTCAGCACACACAGCTCCTCAAGTTGCTTCTCATGCTTTCCCTCTTAACTGCAACCACATCCCACCCTTGCTCTGCATGCAGACAGGCACTACCAGTTGCACCACCTCTATGCCAACTACTCAACGCCATTTGCCAAATAGACCTGCTCCAGAGCCAAAAGGGAATCAGAGCTACTTTAATCTAGTGATGGAAATGATCAGTTTTGCAGGTCATTTGGTATTTTGGTCCATGCTCAGGAGGATAACAATGTTTGTCAGGTCAGTGCTGGAAAAAAAGATCTGGACACACCTATTGCATCAAAACAAGCTCTCTCTTGTCTCTCTGCAAGTCACCCACATCTCCTATTTACTCTCACTTTGTCTCTCCTCAGCTTATTTCAGCCAGCTCTACCTTGCCCCTTCCATAGATCTCCCACGCTCGCAAACCATTCCCCCTACATGCCAATGACCTGCATGGCAGTCATGCGCTTTGTTCAAGTGTTGACACCACTCTACATCCCCAAGAGGCTGGGGGTACTGCTGGGAGGTCACCATCTTCCCTGCAGGAATGTCCCCACTGTAATGTTTACTGGAGGCTTGGAGTGCTCCTCAGATAAATTTGAAAACCCATCTGGGGGCTAATAGCCCAGCTCACAATTATTACCATTCCTGGTTGTCTCCACAGAGCTGCCTTCCCTTCTTCCCTAGAAGCAGCAGGGATGCCAGCTGGAGAGTGAACCCATCCACCCCATGGCAGGATATCCCAGATGCCCAGCTGAGGACAAGGCGCTGGGATCTACAGCCACAGTCCTTGTGGTTAAACCTCCAAAAGCCTCTGGAAGGCTGGTACCTCTCATGCTCCATGCAAGTGTGAACCACGGGGCTTCTAGTGAAGCCTGGACGAAAAACTCCTGGGGAGGCGGGTGTCACTGCACAGAGCATGCTCTCAGCAAGGAAGAGATGTCTGGGGCAGGTAGTTGTGGCCGAGTGGTGAAGCGATGAACTAGAAATCCATTGGGGTTTTCCCCGTGCAGGTTGGAATCCTGCCAACTACTTGGTGCAGTCCCATTTTTGGGCTGCCTCCAAGGACCACGCTGCAGCCGAGTGTCTTGGCTCCATAGACACAGCTCCTGCAGCTGAACAGTGCACCCAGAGACACAACAAAACCCCCTTGCCTCCCACCCTTGTTCTTGCCTCCCTCCGGAAATGCCAGCATGGGTGGGAAATTCTTCTCCCCATTTACAAGGTAGGGAAGTTGATGGAAGAGACCAAAAGAAGTCTAGTTTTGTTCTTTGTTGTGTAGAACTTCAGAGCCTAACCACACATCTGAAGTAGCATAACCCAACCATCTGTCTTCCCTACACCTGAAACTAGAGATGCTCCTCTCCAAAGTGAGCCTGTGCAGCATGGCCCTTATTGCTAATAAAGAAGGGACTCTCATGGATCTGAGATCTTGCCAGCACTCACAACGTCTTCCCCTCCACTTTAGGTCTCATGGAGGCAGACTGGTGTGGAGCAGCAGGCAAGTGGGGTAGAGGGAAATGTCCAGAGCCAACTATGAGCTACAGAAGAGGTCCTTGTTTACGTATATGGACCTCATTGCTGACAATGAACAGAAGACACATCACAGATCTGAGATCTTGCCTCAGGTCCTGAGCATACTCAGCCTGACTCCTCCTTAGCCCCTGCACATATAGACAGCCTTTTCCAGGGGGCTTTCCCAGATTTAGCTTAAGGATGAGATGATGAGGAATAGGTTTCCCTGTGTCCTCCTTTTCTAGGAAAGACGCAGAAGTGCAGAAGAGGACATTGTGGAGACCCTGGCATCAAGACTCCATCCCCTGCCATCACAGCACCTGATGGGTTTACTCTCTCACAACCCCTGAGAGAAAGAGGGGCTGCTGGTAGCCTGCGTGGGGGGTAGAGCATCTTAGGGGAAACCCTGAGGGGCACAGGCAGAGAAATCCCAGAGAAAGAGGAGAAACAAGCCCATTACTGGTGCATGGTCTGTTCCCTGCAGCAGTTCCACTGAGGTTGGCAGTGGCAGTACAAGCAAGGAGAAGCTCAGAGGGGTTGGCAGCATGGATGAAAAAGAAAAGGGGCAATGGAAGGGAGACCTGGAGCAACAGACCTCTTGATCTGCAGCCAAATACTCTGTAGCAGGCAGGCTGCAGCCACACGCCCATACGCATGTTTGAACCCATATCGCAGCCCTCTCCATCCCGCTTTTGCTCTTTTCTCCTCTCTTGTTGTTGCATGCTCTGACCTGTGGATGGGACAGGGAACGATCAAACTCAACCCAAGGATGCAGGCCTCAGGACTGCCACCTTGTTCCTTGCCCTGGGAAGCAGGATCTACAAGCTCAGCCAGTCCAGAGACTTCCTGGAATATCTCACAGGATCTAAGTTTGGTGAGCACTCAGTCTGGCTGGTCTGGCCCTACCCTGGGCTAACAGGGAGCCATCTCCACCCCCAGCTGTGTTGGGCCGGACAGGAATGGCACCGGGCGCATAGAGGAGGGGTTTCTCAGACTCTTTGGCACCCTGCATGGTGGCAGGGGATGCCCTGGGCTGTGGGGGAGCAGCGAGGGCAGGGCTGTGCCAGGAGGGAGGCCAAGCCAGGAGCTGTTGGCACACCACAGCACAGCACAGCACGGGCAGGGGAAGGCCCACACGGCTGCTCTGAAAGGCAAGGTGCTAACTGCTATACAAGTACAACTTGCTTAAAGGAACAAACATGCCTAGGACTAAGAGCTTTTACCGAAGGGTGACCTGAAGACCTCTCTTAAATCAGCTATCAGTGGCTGAGAACACCCCATGCAGATGACAAAACAATGGTAGATTTGTCATCAAAAAGCACCAGGCATGTAACCACGGCCACAAGTGCGGCTAACCAAAATCTAGTATAAAACCACTCCAAGTACATGTGACAAGAATGTATTGATGGGAAAATCACAAGTTGCATACATTTCCAATATGAACTCATTAGCTCACTCGATAGCATGAGTAAGGTGACTGGTTAGCAGAACTGTATTGTAACATACATAAAACCGTGCTGTCATCCCTACTGGGGTCCTCCATGAATCAGGCTGAGGCATCACTATGTGCACCCCTCGTCCAAGGATTTCCTTCAGCTCCTCCAGAGCCAGCTCAGGGGGCCAAAGAGAAAGTCCCCATCCAGGGTGATGGACAGGAGAGGTGGGGAGAAGGGCAAGGCAAGGCCTTTGAGCTTCCCACCCCAGTCCCACTTCCAGTGAGGTAGCCAGGCAGACGTATCCAGCCTGGGTGAGGGCACAGGATACAGGAAAGGAATGAGGCGTGAGTGCTGGCAGTGCCAGGGAGCATCAGGCCTGGCTGTGAGAAGTCCCAGCTGGCATCCTGGGGGGAGCAGAGTGGTGCAGCGGAAGCGTGCTGGGCCCATAACCCAGAGGTCGATGGATCGAAACCATCCACTGCTAATGGCATTTTTAATTTTTTTTTTTTGGCGTTCCAGCAGCAGAGTAGCTACCTCTCCCTTGCATCTTTCCCAGCAAGCTTTAACATGCACTGCTCCTGCTCTCTGCGCACCCATGGCCATGGCCCTCCTGAGCTCCCACTCCCTTCTCTCTGCCACTCACCTTATTCTTCCATTGCCTTCTTAGCAGACAGTGCTCCCAAAGCGTCCCTCAAGACAGACAGCTGCGTGTGGAGCAGCAGGCAGAGCTCCCCACACGAGGAAGTGGGTGTCCTGGGCACGCAGTTGTGTTTCTCCCTTCCCATCAGGCTGCTCAATCTCAACTTCCCAGCTGCCAGCAGGGACCTCCGGGAATCTGCAAGTGGGGAGGAGGACACAGTTGAAGCTAGTTTTGGAGACACCAGTGTGATCAACTTGAACACCCGGGCACTTTCTCCATCCTAGTCTGCTGCCGTGCCCACTCGTAGGGCCAGCCAGGAGCAGGGCTGAGAAGGTATTCCCAATGGGCTCGTTGGTGGCAGTATAAGGGTAGGTGTTGGGGTGAACGTAGAGAAAGGAGTGAGCAACGGGGTGGGTGAGCATCTGTGCTTCTACCAACACAGGTACATACACATGACCACACATACACTTGATAGTACATGCAGAACTGGCACGTGTTTGTCCGCAGATGGGGAGCAGCACCATTACCAGCACCCACAGAAGCACCAGCACCACTCACACAGGCATGGACAAGAGAGACGGTCTGATCCTTTTCTTTGCCCCCAGCTGCTTAGGGTTGGAGATCAGGGCTGGACACAGATCCCTTCCCTCCCACATGCACACCAATAGGTCCCTGGTATCCCTGCCCTTATCATAGCTCTGTGCAGCGTCCATGCCCAGATCTCAGTCGTGGTTACTCCAGTGTCATTCTCTAAACCTGGCCAGTCATTGATGCTGATCTCCCCTAGCCAGTGGCTAGTACAGATTGAGGTTTCCTAGCCAACACCTGACACACTCAAAAAACTCCCAGCAACAACCAGCTTGAGGTCATCTGTGTGTGCAGGCGGCTGGGCAGTCTGGGAAGTGGAGGAGCAGGAGGCAGCAGTGCACCTGGAGTGTTGGTGGTAGGTGGCAGAGCATAGCCGCCTTCCAAGCAGTTGACCTGGGTTCCAGTCCTGGACAGCGTAGACAAATTTTTCTTCAGCTGGTCTCCACAAGTGCCTTGCCTCCCCTGCGCGAAAAATCCACCTTTACTCAGCAAACTCAGCTCCCATGGGGCAGTCAAGACGCTATCCTTGGCTCCCCCAGGGCCTTTCATCACAGAGAGGCCTCTGGACATAACCTAATCCGGAACACAAAGGCCTCCCTTGGCAAAAGGAGATGACAGAGACTGCTTTCACCATTCATAGATTCTCAGGGAGTGTTGAAGCACTGGAGCAGGTGCCCAGAGGCCTTTGGAAGTCTCCGTGCCTGGGTATCACACTCAGGTTTCAGTGGGGCTCAGGCACTGCTCTGCCCACCCTGGCTTTGGGGCCAGCCCTGCTTTGAGCAGGCATTGGGCCAGTGATATCCCAAGGTACCTTGCAGTCTAGAGCCTGCCATGAAACAACAAGCCCCAGAGAGAGCTGTGCCCTCCTTCCTCTGCACCATGGGCAGTAAGGGAGCCTCTTGCCCACAGCAACTGGAGCTCAGTCATTGTTCTGCACTTGCACTTGGCACATCTCCTGTCCTTTCTCCTTGACTCTCCAGCCCCTCTCCCACATAGCAACTCCTTGAGACCAGCACAGCATTGCCCCAGGGGCTGGTGTGGCAGAGCCCTCTTCACCAGCCTTCCCAGCTATGTGCAGGGAAGAAGGAAGCCCCCTTGATGCCCCAGGAAGCGTCCACGAGGCAGCACCCACAAAATCCTCTCTTCCTGCTCCCACTTTGCCCTCCAACAATCCTTCTGCTTGGAAGGCAGGCCAGGGAGTCTGAGACTGCATACTTCTTCTTCAATAGGCTCACACCAGCAGAGCATTGCTTCTCCCTCTGGGTCATAAAATACCCTGAGGACAGTCATTTTGCAGCTTCTCTGGTTCTCTGTTCCCATCCATAGGCACCCTCAGGGTAATGATTTTTGTTCCTGTAGCCAGTTACAAACTGCCTGGTCAATTTCTGACCACAGCTCTCATCGTCCAGCCACAACAGTAGCCTCCTTGTAGGCACTAGGAGGCTCCTATCAGATCCCTCCTAGGCATTTTCTTCTCCCTGCTAAGCAAGCCCTGTGTCCTCAGGCCTCCCTCACAAGGCCAGAGTCCCTGGCGCCTGTCTAGCCTAAGGAACCTCCACTGAACTTGCTCCACTTTATCATCACTTTTACATAGTTCCCTACATAGTCCTTCTTCCCCTTTTCTGGAAAAGAAGGCACCTTTTCCTTCTCATTATCATCAGGGAGCTACCCTGCCTCTGATCCCAAAGCTGAAGAGCACCTGAGATGCATCCTTCTCTCTTTCGGACGCGGTGGCACAGATGGTAATTGCCAATCCAGGACGTGGCATTGACCAGCAGGGTTTCAAGCCAGAGTTTCCGTGAATTGGCAGTTCCTCACCTGCAAACACACCCATCATCAGTGGGAAGAGGGGCAGGAGGCAGTAAAAGCCCACCAGTATGAGGCCAAGAGGGTCATTGCAGGCTCTGGGGCCTTGTGTTCAGGCTGAGGGGTGTGCTCCAAGGCCTAGCATGCATTTCCATTTCGTCTCCCCCGACACTGGGGCATTTCTCTCCAACACTGCTGACAGGACAGAGAAACTCCATGCTGGTGCACGTTGTGATTGAGGGAGATGCTGAAGGAGCTGGGTTTGTTTAGGCTGGAGAGCAGAAGGTGAGGGGTCTTCCGCTGTGTGAAGGTGGCTCTCTGGCTTGCCAAGGCCTGCCTCTGCCAGAAAGACCTCGGGAGTGCAGGAGCTGGGGGTGGCCTGTCCTCCTATGTGATCCAGCCTGGCCTGAGCTGCATCTCCCAAGGGCTGGGGAGCTCTGGGAGATCTCTGCCTGCCCACTGAAGCCTCTAAGGTTGGCACAGATTGTCCTCCCCGCAGGGTCCCATAGGGAGGAGTACATCAGAGGCTACAGAGGTGGCAGCATTTACCATGGCCTTGGGGAAGCAAATGAGCTTGGGAGCATGTTAGTCCCAGCAGGCAACGCTGCCAGGAAGGAAACCAAGGACAAAATACCCTGAGCAAGGAAGCTGCTGCACAGGCCCATACAGCTGTTCATACAGAGCCCCTCTGGGATCCCCGAGTGCTGGGTGAGACCAGTGATCCTGGGAAGAAGCCCAGGAACATCCTCTGTTGCTTGGAGATCCACTGTCTGACCCCAGAAGAGACATGTCCCCTCCGATGGCAGTACCGCACATGGATGGGAAAATGCTGTCCCTTTCCCTGTGCCGCAGCCCCTGGAGGGGGGTTTCCTCCACCTTTTTACAAGGCCTTCAGAGACTGGGCCCTGCTCTCGCTGCTCCCACCCACCTGGGCCCTGCAGATCCCAGGGATATGTGAGGAAAGCCCTCAGCAATGCTGATTCTCTGGGACAAGCTTTCAGAGTTGTGCCTCTGTAGAGATTCAACCCTTCTCCAGTGATTAGGTGTTTCTCCTGCCTCCTCTGAATGTGACCTGGCATTTGATATCTTAGGCTTGGGTATGACGGCACGCTCTGTCGTGTGGGTTCAGAAGTACCAGATGCCAGCCCAATGCTTTAGAAGTGCAAAGGTACCAGGAGGTCATGTCCTCAGTGTCCTGGCCTAAGTCTGAGATCCAATAGAGTGTCCCCACATGGGTTTCCTCCTGTGTGACTGCTGGGAGGAAGGGCCCTGCTTTCAACACACAGGCTCAAACCTTGGCAGAAGGAGGAACGCACCACTGCAGCTTTTCCTGGCTGTGTGCATGGACCCTTTTTGGGCAGGCAGTGTGCTGGTGCCAGGACATGAGGGAAATTTCTCTCAGGCTGGACATTGAAACCTTGCCGAGTCTGGAGCAGTCTCGGGAGAGAAAATGGGGGTTCCAGGGAGGGAGAGGCCACTTTGGGGCACAAGGGGACAGCGAGTCCTGGAAGAGAGGACCAGAGTTTGGAGTCAGCCAAGACTGCCCCAGCAGAGGAAGGAAGTCCAGCTTGTGCAACACATAACAAGCTACTTTGGATACTCCTGCCAGATCTTCCCTCTACTGAAGCTCATCCCCTGCCCCCTCTCTTGGTCGCCTTGTTCAGCAAGGTCAGGAGCTCGGGTAGGACTGGAACCGGAGTAAGGATATCTGGGTAATGGCTGCTTAGTATGAGCTACAAGGTGAGAAACAGGAGAGGCAATAACTTACACAGGCAGATGGACACACTGTCCAACCTGGGGGCAAAGGGAGGCAGCAGCAGAGACCACAAGTGCAAGGACTGAACCTTCAGCTGCTGGGCCATGAATGTATCATTTCAGGTGCACCATGGAAGAGGTTCTACTGGAAACTACCTAACCTGGTCCAAGTAGGCAAAAGCAAGATTCTCAGCGGTTACCAACCTGGCTCTTGTAAGAGAGGGCATGCGAGGCTCGTACAAAGAGCTCTGCCACTCCCTTGAAAGGCCCGGTGAGTAGAGAGCGGCCAGTGGTCCTGGAGGAAGACTGCACTTGGTGATGTCCACGGAGATGGAGAGACAGCCAGGCTCAGCCAGGAGTAGAAGGCACCACGAGGGTGGCCTCAGGGGAAAGACAGTGCTTGTGAAGGAGGTCCCATGTGTAACGGTAAGCACTCTGGGCTCTGAATCCAGCGGTCTGAGTTCAAATCTCAGTGGGACCTCAGCCTTTCAGCTCTCCCAGGACATTTCTCGACATGGTTACACATAACAGCCTTTCTGTCAGCTCTAATCAGGTTGACCTTACTCTGATCTTCCTTCCTTTCCTGTGCTCCCAGCCATGGGACTGAAATCAGTGCTCGCTTTTGTGCCTTGTGCCCACCAAACCTCTGCAGCTTTCTTGAGCAGTGGCCCCCAGCTCCTGTCTGCTCCATTCAGCTTGACCGCTGCTCCTGCCTGAGGGCTTCCAGCATTGGCCCACCCAATCACACAACACATGGGGTGGAGAACATGCAGACGAAGCCCAGCTCAAAGCAGGCACAAGTAGAGGAGGCTCTTCCAGGACTTCTCTGGTCATATATTGGACATATCGAAAGATGGACACTCTACAGTACTCCCTGGGAAACTGTTTCCCATGTTTGACCAGCCTCACGGTAAGACAGGGCTCCTGTGTGAGGCACTACTTGTACTTCAAATCCTGTCCATTACTTCTTGATCTCTCCATTCCACTAACCCTTTGCTGTCTCTCTTTTTCCTTCTTCAATATTTTCGGTGCTCTCATACAAGATCAGGGAGCTCCACCCACAACTGTGGGTGCCCCAAGATTGGCGACAGACTCAACGTCACAGCACAGAAAAGGTTCTCCCTTTCACTTGCAGAGGACTTGGCAAAACGGGGAAGGAGCAGAAAAAAAAACCACGACATTAGCCTCCAGCTATGCTGCACAAAGTCTTTAATGAGAAGGAGGAAATGCAGTGGCACAGAATAGAGACCAAGAAACACATCTGCAGTGTTGAGGAATGCACACAGTATGGCCAGTATCCTAAGGACAAACTGCACACAAAGTGCTTTCCTTTTCCCATTCTGCTCACCCTGGTGGCAATGGCAGCCCACCAAGAGCGGTCCCTAACTCCAGCACCCTCTCCCCTTCAGCAGGGGGTTCAGCAAAGCAGAAGAGAACGAGCCCTTTCTGGAGGGCTCAGAGAAAAGAAGAGCTAGAGGAGACATGGCCACGCCAGCCGTGCAGCGAGGAGAAGTGGACACAGGTCACTCCTGCCAGGTGGCATGAGGACACCCAGCCTGCCTGCAAGACATGTCCATGACCTGCTGCTGCAGGGTCCCGTCTTCCATCCTACTGCTCCCGAGGGGATGAGCCGCCAGCTTCAGCAGTTCAGACTGCAGCGGGGGACAGGCAGACACATCCCGGACCCGCCCAGACCAAGGGAGCCCCCAGAAGAGATGGGAACTCCACTGGCACTGAGGGAGCTCCCAACAGCAGCTGACAGAGACGATCCCACGGCTGTGCTCTGAGGGAAAGAGTTGAGGATGGGGCCCGGCAGGGTCACCACCACCGGCGAGGGCTCGATGAACACCGTCGAGTCAGCGCAGCGGGCAACACAGGGCTCACTGCAGCTGCTTGCAAGTGGGGTTGGGCCAGAGGCACAGCAGGGCCGTGGGGACAGGGTCTGAAGCAAGACATCTCTCTGTGAAGGAAGCAAAGCTGCAACACAGAGCAGGAAGGAAACACAGACCAAAACATCAACTTGGCTCTCATGTCCACAGCTCTCTCTGCAGATACACTTTGCTGCTCTCCACCTCCATTTCCAGCTGCAGGTGCAGGAAATGCCTGCACCTGATCTCTCTAACACACACAACGTGCATGACGTATTCCCCTAAGTTGGATTTGAAACACTGGGAGCAAAGATGTGCCTAACTGGCTGCTGATTGCACCAGGACCTCCTACTGCATTTCCCAGTACAATAGCACAGATGAAGATTGATGCAAGTATCCCAGCACAAATGGGCTGCGTTGAATGGGTGTCTCAGAAATCACCTCTTAAACACACATAGTCTTCTTACAGCTCGTAATGCACTCCTCTGAGTAGCACAGTGCAGGAACATTGACCCACTTTGCGATAGGACCAAGCCCAGTGGGTTTAAAGCACCTGATCATACCCCGTCTCCAGAACAACTGTTGTTGCATTGATGAAGCACTTGGCCATTTGGTTAGAGAGCATCTGCTGCAGGCATAAGTTCTGGTGAGGCAGACACCACTAAAGCTGAGCCCCATTGATACCCTTCTGCTTGAAAGAACACCCTCTTCCCATTTCTCCGCATCCACTTCGAGCAAAAGGGACAGAGGCGACAGCCCTTCAACCATTCAAGCTGCGGCAGAGAAATACCAACGTGAGACGCCACCATGGCAGCAATTCTGCCTACAGAGAGAGACACGAAGCAGACCCAGACTTACCTCGTTCCTTCAGGAAAGGGAAGCAAGAGAGGAGGATGCAGAGCCTGAAGCAGCGCAGGCTTTTATGCTGTGTCCCAGAGCCCTGTGGGGCCACAAACATTCCTTGCTCATGAGGCATGTAAACACATAGCAGCTGCCACTTGGGAAGACCTTGCTGGTGATTAAACCTTTAGCTCTTTCATCTGAAATTCTTTTCTCTGACTTTGATTCCAACTAGCATCAAAGAGCGCGTTATGGAACACTTTGGGCTGGAAGGGACCTTTCAGAACATGTAATTCTGACTCTCCTACCATGGGCAGGGACACCTTCCACTGGACCAGGTTACTCAAAGCTTCATCTAATTTGGCATTAATCACTTCCAGGGAGGGGGCATCCACAACTGCGCTGGACATCCTGTTTCAGTGTCTCACCATTTCACTCATTGACGAGGTACAGGTTCTTTCCTCTTCCTTTGTTCTATGTACCTGAAGAAACTCTTCTTGTTACTTTTCATACCCCTAGCCAAGTTCAGCTCCAGAAATTCCTTGGACTTCCCGATATCCTCCTTGCACTTCAAGGCCATTTGCCTATAATCTCCCCACAATGTCTATCCCTGCCTCTGCTGCCTATTCCTTTTGGTTTTGTGTTTTATTTTTCTGAGAGGTCTTGATGTTACCAAGTGGCCTCCTGCCTTCCCTGCCCGACAACTTGCATGTCGGGATTGAGAGCTCTTGCTCCCTCAGAAAAATGTCTTTCATTATCTCCCAGCTCTGGTTTGCTCCTATACCTCTGAGGGTAGTTTCCCAAGGGATCCCATGCACTAGTGTCCTAAACGGGCAACCGCTTGCCTTTCTGAGGTTTAGGTTCCTGACTCTACTTATTACCTGTCCTGCACTCCTCAAAACTGAGAAATCCACCAGGGCGTGACTGCTGCAGCCCAGGCTACCTCCAATCTTGACCTCTCTGATTGCTCTTGCACTCTAGTAAACAACACGTCCACCAGTGCCTCTCCTCTGGTCAGGCTCTGCGTCACATGTACTTGGACGTTGTCCTCAACACACTCCAGTAGTTCCCTGGGTTGCTTGTAGTTCGCTGTGCCGCTTCGCCAGCAGATGTCCTGGAGGTTGAGTTCTCCTATCAGATCAGGGCCTGGTGAGTGTGAAGTTTCCTAATATTGAAATGATCCATCTGAATCTCTGTATCCCAGATTCATAAGGGCAATCAACTCCAAGGTCTCGGGGAAGCCTGGAGGAAGATTTTAGGTGAGTTGTGTCATACGGATTGCCTTTGTCACTTTGCCCTCTTCATGGTGAGCTTGTCCACCAATCATGCTGAAAATCAGCTACGAAGATGGACACCTCGAGTTATCTCTGAAGTGTTTTCAGTGCTGGCACTCAAGCGAACCCTAAGAGACATCTGCCCAAGCGTCATAGTAGACACACAGTAGAGACTTGAGAAGTTGAGGTGGAAGATCAAGACTACCCAATCCTATACAAGAGAAGAGACTCACCACCTCAGGGATATGGAAAAGCTCAATGACAAGAATGGATCATTGTGGGCTGGAGCAAAGCCCATTGCATGTAGGATTGAGGGCCATGAGGATCTTCCTCACGCTCAAACAGCTCTGCCACAGCCTGTTTTTTATGACCACATGTCCAGGGAATGAAGGCACATTTGTAACAACAGGGAGCAGACCAGAGGATCAGGCAGGTCTCTTTCAGGTAATGTCTCCATGGGATCTCCATCGCCATATCCCTTGATTAACTTAACATTAAGCTTGGTCTGCTCAGAGCAGGAGGTTGTCCCAGAGCCATTCCAGAAGAACCATCCATCCCACATCATTCTGGGCTGCACTCACTCTCGTGGGTCCCTGAGCAGCCACTGGCAGGCAATGCCTTAGAAGGCAGAAGCTGCACGAGTTTGCACAGAAGCACCAGTTGATTCAGGAATGGTGCTAAAATGTGCTTTTCCTTACAGAAAGCCGCAAATTGGGACTATGAGGTCTGGTATCACTGGCACAACTGAGGCTGGGCGACCGTGTCCACTGACGTCCACAGCAGGGTGAGTCCGCTGGCCAGCAGCTCTGGGTTTTTCCCAACTCTTCCACATCATGAAGACTCCCAGGTGCTCTGAGACAGATCCGATGTGTCTTTGTAGCGTGAAATGCATGGCATTGGCCACCCCCTCTCTGAATCAGGAAAAAGGGCCATGAGGTTTTCATTCCCTGCCGTTCACCTCTCCTCCTAATCAGGCAAGCCACACCTCCATCCTCTGGGATGACCTTACAGAGCCAAACGGGTCAATTTGGGTGTGGGTCTCCTTCAGGGAAGGATGCGGGCAAGTTTTGATCACAAAACCAGTCTGTGGTAGAGCCTGATGAGCGTAAACAAGGTCCCTGTGGCCATCATCACCCTGCCCACAGGGGGCTTCCCTCCACCTCACAGTGGTCTTTCCTTTCCATTGAGCTTTGCCACGTCCCTGGAGTCGTGCGTCTCTCCTCCCATATGGGATTGTGCAGTCTTGAACTTCTGCCTGAAATTACCCATTGCGTCCTGTGTGTCTACGATCACCCAAGAAGAGAATTGTCCCTCTGGTTTTAGACTGAGTGCCTGCAAAGAAAACATTTGAGAGAAGACTTGAGGTGCCCTGTATGGTTGAATTTCACCATGACACGTGGACAAGTTAACAATGAAGAGGGCAATGAGACCAAAGGGATTTGTATGAGGCAAATCAACTAAAAATATCTGTCTGTCCTGCGTAAGAACTCGGAGTTAATTGACTTTATAAACCTGGGATACAGATGAATGATTTTGATGTACGATGGTATGAAAAGGAGGACAATATGTGGGTTGTAAGAAGCGAGGGCTTAATCACCAGGGAAGCCTTGGGAAGCGGAAACTCCTAGGTGTTCAGATGCTTCATGAGCAAGGAATGTTCGTGGCCCCACAGGGCTCTGGGACACAGCATAAAAGCCTGCGCTGCTCCAGGACCTGCATCCTCCTCTCTTGCTTCCCTTTCCTCGAGGAACGAGGTAAGTCTGGGTCTACTCCATGTCTCTCTCTGTACGCAGAATTGATGCTATGGTGGCATCTCAGGTTTATATTTCTGTGGCCTCAGCTTGGCCCTGCAATTGAACTGTTGAAGGGCTGTCACCTCTGTCCCTTTTAATGGATGTGACTGCGGAGAGCTGGGTAGAGGGTGTTCTTTCAAGCAGAAGGGTATCAATGGGGCTCAGCTTTAGTGGTGTCTGCCTCACCAGAACTTATGCCTGCAGCAGATGCTCTCTAACCAAATGGCCAAGTGCTTCATCAATGCAACAACAGTTGTTCTGGAGACGGGGTATGATCAGGTGCTTTAAACCCACTGGGCTTGGTCCTATCGCAAAGTGGGTCAATGTTCCTGCACTGTGCTACTCAGAGGAGTGCATTACGAGCTGTAAGAAGACTATGTGTGTTTAAGAGGTGATTTCTGAGACACCCATTCAACGCAGCCCATTTGTGCTGGGATACTTGCATCAATCTTCATCTGTGCTATTGCACTGGGAAATGCAGTAGGAGGTCCTGGTGCAATCAGCAGCCAGTTAGGCACATCTTTGCTCCCAGTGCTTCAAATCCAACTTAGGGGAATACGTCACGCACGTTGTGTGTTAGAAAGATCAGGTGCAGGCATTTCCTGCACCTGCAGCTAGAAATGGAGATGGAGAGCAGCCAAGTGTATCTTCAGAGAGCTGTGGACATGAGAGCCAAGTTGATGTTTTGGTCTGTGTTTCCTTCCTGCTCTGTGTTGCAGCTTTGCTTCCTTCACAGAGAGATGTCTTGCTTCAGACCCTGTCCCCCACGGCCCTGCTGTGCCTCTGGCCCAACCCCACTTGCAAGCAGCTGCAGTGAGCCCTGTGTTGCCCGCTGCGCTGACTCGACGGTGTTCATCGAGCCCTCGCCGGTGGTGGTGACCCTGCCGGGCCCCATCCTCAACTCTTTCCCTCAGAGCACGGCCGTGGGATCGTCTCTGTCAGCTGCTGTTGGGAGCTCCCTCAGTGCCAGTGGAGTTCCCATCTCTTCTGGGGGCTCCCTTGGTCTGGGCGGGTCCGGGATGTGTCTGCCTGTCCCCCGCTGCAGTCTGAACTGCTGAAGCTGGCGAATCATCCCTTCGGGAGCAGGACGGAAGATAGGACCCTGCAGCAGCAGGTCATGGACATGTCTTGCAGACAGGCTTGGTGTCCTCATGCCACCTGGCAGGAGGGACCTGTGCCCACTTCTCCTCGCTGCACAGCTGGTGTGGCCGTGTCT
>NW_024881289.1:0-102265 GCF_018691265.1 Tyto alba | reverse complement strand
CATTTCACAGAAGGGCAGCTGGCATTAGCCCCGTTGCAACTTGTGAGTAATGTAGGTCTTGCTGGTCAGTCAAGTTGTGTTGTACCTGAACATTTGAAAGGTGTAAGTACTCCCTGCAAAACTAAATTCCGGGTGCCCCTACTTTTGCCGGGACACCTCGTGTACATGCCTGCATATGTACTCTTGTAATTCTATACTTTGAGTCCCAGGCTCTCTCCTCGGTCAGCACAGGCCACTTGCGAATTCTTGTGACACAGGACTCTACTATTTCTTAGCTAAAATCTGCCTTGTGCAGCTAGTGGGTTGGGTGGTGGGTGATTGCTTTGGTGAATCCCCATGCCCACTGGCCCAGACTGGGTCGTATCCCATATTCCCCACAGCAAATCCCTCACCTCCACATCACCGATCACTTGGAGTGATGGCTGTCAGTAGTAGAGGGAGTACTTTTACCCCAGATAAGGCGGACCGGGTGCTCTGCCCTCCACTTCGGTCCAAATAGGCCCCTTGGCCTCAACCATCCCTGGCAGACAGCCAGGTGTACCATTTCCCTTGAAGGCAGTGCCCTCTCCCTGTGATGTGGTCTGTTGTGAGTGGCTGGAAGGACCTGCCACCCCTCCCCATATCCCTGCAAGTACATCTGACAAGGAAGGACTTTCCCCTGCACACACGGGGGCTGCCATTTCCTTTCAGCTGCCATTTTGTGGCAGGGAGATGCCATTTTCTTATTCCACATCATAACCAAGATGTTTTCATACTGCTCTGTGAGAGTCTAACAGCCAGTTCTTGGCCCCGCCTTGCCCACCTTCTCTCAGGAAGACCTGTGATTGGCTGATAGGACCGGCCAACCCTACCCATATGCCAAGAAGCACATCAGGCAAGGAAAGCCCCTCATGGAATTGGCAACTATTGACAGTGGAATTCCCAGTGACTGAGAGTCAGTTTAGGGGGTGTCTTCAGGTCACTGTCCTAGACAGTGTGCATTCCTCTAAGCAAGTTGCATTAGCAGTGCTCTAGTCAAGGGGGTTTCAAGTTCCTCAGCTGCAGCATGGTCCTTCCAAGCAGCCCAAAGCAGGACTGCACCCCGTAGTTGGCTAGGATTCAAACTTGTGCAGGAAAAACCCAATGGATTTCTAGTCCATCGTCTTCACCACTCGGCCACAACTACCTGCCGCAGCCCTCTCTGCCCTGCTGAGCACATGCCCTGTGCAGTGACACCCGCCTCCCCAGGAGTTTTTCATCCAGGCTTCACTAGAAGCCCCGTGGTTCACACCTGCACGAAGCATGGGAGGTACCAGCCTTCCAGAGGCTTTGGAGGTTTAACCACAGGGACGGTGGCTGTAGATCCCAGCGCCTTGTCCTCAGCTGGGCATCTGGGATATCCTGACATGGGGTGGATGGGTTCACTCTCCAGCTGGCATCCCTGCTGCTTCCAGGGAAGAAGGGAAGGCAGCTCTGTAGCTATAACCAAGCACATTAGTAAATGTGGAGTGGGCTATTAACCCCTACCTTTGATTTCAAAATTATCTGAGGGACACTCCAGTCCTGCTGTGAGCAGTACGGTTGGAGCACTAGTTAGGGGGAAATGGCGATCTCCCAGCAGTACCTCCAAAAAGGTGAGAAGAAAGGTATGGTGAGAGTAAATGTGAGGTGTGGATGACTTGTAGGGAGATAGGAGAGAGATTGCTTTCTGTAATAGGCATGTCCAGTTTTTTTGTTTTTGTTTTTGTTTTTGTTTTTTTCCCTGCCCCGGCATGTGAAACAAAAAGGGGCCCAAACAATAGGCCTCAAACCAAAGTTGACTTCTGAGTGAATTCCCCGACCAGCAATCAGCATCTTATCAGCAGACTGAAGCAACCGGCATCTTATCAGCATTAAAATGTAACCCTGGGAACAATCCCTGGGAACTATAAGTAAACAATAGGAAGTAACTATAAATCCCAAATGTAAAGAAAAACAGAAACTCCTCAGACATGCCCGATCCTGGCCAGATCCGGACATGCCTGAGTGAGGCATATCAATCTACCAGATATCTTCTGTGCGTTTTGTTTAGACTTGTTTGTTAAACTGTATAAAAGCTGGACCCTCTCACAGCAAAGACGGAGACCTCACCTACGAGTGGACGCACTGCGTAAGACTTCCCAATTGCCGGGAAAGGCTCTCCGACCCTTCACTGTGATGGGGCTCCCCAGCTGATGCACGGATCTGGATGATGGTAAAGTATGAGGGCAATTGGTGATGTATCTTTCTTAATCACTATAGCTTACTTTAAATAGTAATGTCTAGGTGCATTACCTTGCTTAATCTTTCTGCTATTTTAAACTAAAGTAAAATAAGCCTATTTCTTTAGCTTGGTGTCTGCGTCCTTTGTGTTAACCCCGTCAATTGGCAAAACAGCATGCATTGCCATATTCCTGAGCATGGACCAAAATTTTAAACATCCACAAAACAATAATTTCCAGCATTAGATGAAAGTAGCCCCTATTGCCTTTTGGCTCTGGAGCAGGGATATTTGGAAAGTGGTTGTAAGAACTCTGTGTGGAGATGGTACCTGTGGCAGTGCCTCTCTGCATGCAGAGCAAGGACTAGAGGTGGTTGCAGTCAAGAGGGGAACGTGAGGAGCATCTTGAGGAACTGTGTGTGCTGAGGGCTGAAATAGGGATGCGGCCAGTCTGTGAAGTGGAGGAGCAGGAGGCCGTCCAGGCTCTGACCTGGAGGAGCAGGAGGAACCAGTGCCCCCAGGAGTGTTGCTGGAATAGTGGTGACCATGGCTGCCTTCCAAGCAGTTGACCTGGCTTTGATTCCTGGCCAATACTGGCAAATGTCTCTCCAGCCTGGCTCCAGCACAGGTGCCTGAACATATCCTGCACACAAGCTCTTTTGCTCAAATACCACCCATCTTTCCCCTGGGGTTTCAAGCCAATCCCCTGTCTTCCCTGCAGCCTTGAGGCCCGCTGAGACCAGTGCTCTCTAGTCTCTGCTGGCTGGGAGAGCTTCAAGCTGGGCTCCTCACGACAGTGCTGGTACAGGAGCCAGGAGAGAGGCTTTTCTGGCCTGACACAGAGCTGGTCCTGCTGCTGCTGTGGCTGCTTGCACCTGGCAGGGTGCAGATGAAGATCAGTAATTCCTAGGTGATGGTCACGGGACAGACCGTGCTTCATGAGGCCAGGTATGCGATTTGGCTGGCTGGTGGAAGCAGAACTTCCTCTTTACGTTATGGCTCAAAGGCCCGTCTGTCTGTCTGAACTCACCCTGGGGACACTGACCTACCCTGTCCAGGCTCTGACATTGCAGATACATCCTGAATTTTACTGGGATTTGGTGTAACGAATGATCCTAGGTGACCAGAGAAATAATACACTCTTCTCTTGCAGCTTGTGGCCTGTGGACCAAGAGAAAAGCAAGAGCCTCTCTCAGCTAGACTCTACTGGAAGGGAGTGAAGCTTCCCAACTCTCTGATTACAGGGTTTCTTAAAGAAACAAACCACCTGCCTTGCTCTGCTGATAGCCAGAAACCATTCTGGATGGTGGGCCTCTATGGAGGGTTTGTGTTAGCACAGTATTGCCAGACTCCCACTCTGTCAGGAGCAGTGCTACAAATCGCTGGAATTATGAAGAGGGGCATCGTGAATGTGTATGTTCATTCTCTGCTGAAATGCCACACGAACCCCATCTGGCAGTCACACTGCCTCCGTCTGGAGATCACAACCAGTGCTTTCCTCCTTTCCACTCCATACCCATCCCCTGGTGTTTATTCCCACACCAAAATAGTAAAAGAGAGAATTGCCAGGTCTCTTTTTCATACGATTTTGTGAACAACAATTGAGAGAACCTGAAATGATATTTCAAAATATACGTATTAAATTTTACAATGGAGAATTCCGCAAATGACCCCCAGGGCCTATAATCACCAGGTTACAGGCCCATATTCAATACCTACAAGGCTTTTTAGTAGCTCTGAAATGAGTCCAGGGAACTTAACCAACAACCACTGTTAAGCTCAGGACAGAAGCCATCGCCTATCCTTGCAGAGAAGATGCTTAGCTGGGAGAGGAGAAGAACAAACTGCCATGACTCTCTAGCTCTGCTGCACAAAGTCTTTAATGAGAAGGGGGGAAATGCAGTGGAACAGAACAGAGACCAAGGAAAACATCTTCAGGATTGAGGGACAGCACAGAGGATGGCCCGTTCCCCAAGGACAAGCTGCACACAAAGTGCTTGCCTTTTCCCATTCTGCTCTCCCTGGTGGCAATGGCAGCACACCAAGAGCGGTCTCTAACTCCAGAATCCTCTCCTTTTCAGCAGGGGGTTCAGCAAAGCAGAAGAGAAAGGAGCCCATTCCAGAGGGCTCAGAAGCAAAGAAGAGCCAGAGGAGACACAGGCCACACCAGCCGTGCAGCGAGGAGAAGTGAGCACAGGTCACTCCTGCCAGGTGGCATGAAGGACAACCAGCCTGTCTGCAAGACATGTCCACGATCCTGCTGCTGCAGGGTCCTGTCTTCCGTCCTGCTCCCGAGGGGATGAGCCGCCAGCTTCAGCAGTTCAGACTGCAGCGGGGGACAGGCAGACACATCCCAGACCCACCCAGACCAATGGAGCCCCCAGAAGAGATGGGAACTCCCCCGGCACTGAGGGAGCTCCCAACAGCAGCTGACAGAGACGATCCCACGGCCTGTACTCTGAGGGAAAGAGTTGAGGATGGGGCCTGGCAGGGTCACCACCACCGGCGAGGGCTCGATGAACACCGTCGAGTCAGCGCAGCGGGCGACACAGGGCTCACTGCAGCTGCTTGCAAGTGGGGTTGGGCCAGAGGCACAGCAGGGCCGTGGGGGACAGGGTCTGAAGCAAGACATCTCTCGGTGAAGGAAGCAAAGCTGCAACACAGAGCAGGAAGGAAACACAGACCCAAACATCAACTTGGCTCTCATGTCCACAGCTCTCTCTGCAGATACACTTGGCTGCTCTCCATCTCCATTTCTAGCTGCAGGTGCAGGATATGCCTGCACCTGATCTTTCTAACACACACAACGTGCGTGACGTATTCCCCTAAGTTGGATTTGAAGCACTGGGAGCAAAGATGTGCCTAACTGGCTGCTGATTGCACCAGGACCTCCTGCTGCATTTCCCAGTGCAATAGCACAGACTGAAGATTGATGCAAGTATCCCAGCACAAATGGGCTGCGTTGAATGGGTGTCTCAGAAATCACCTCTTAAACACACATAGTCTTCTACAGCTCGTAATGCACTCCTCTGAGTAGCACAGTGCAGGAACGCTGACCCACTTTGGGATAGGACCAAGCCCAGTGGGTTTAAAGCACCTGATCATACCCCATCTCCAGAACAACTGTTGTTGCATTGATGAAGCACTTGGCCATTTGGTTAGAGAGCATCTGCTGCGGGTGCAAATTCTGGTGAGGCAGACACCCCTACAGCTGAGCCCCATTGATACCCTTCTGCTTGAAAGAACACCCTCTTCCCATTTTTCCGCAGCCACATCCAGCAAAAGGGACAGAGGTGACAGCCCTTCAACAGTTCAATTGCACTGCCAAGATGACGCGGAGAAATATCAACCTGAGAAACCACCATGGCAGCAATTCTGCCTACAGAGAGAGACATGGAGTAGACCGAGACTTACCTCGTTCCTCGAGTAAGGGAAGCAACAGAGGAGGATGCAGAGCCTGGAGCAGCGCAGGCTTTTATGCTGTGTCCCAGAGCCCTGTGGGGCCACAAACATTCCTTGCTCATGAGGCATGTAAACACATAGCAGCTGCCACTTGGGAAGACCTTGCTGGTGATTAAACCTTTAGCTCTTTCATCTGAATTTCTTTTCTCTGACTTGATTCCAAATAGCATCAAATAACGCGTTATGGAACGGTTTGGGCTGGAAGGGACCTTTCAGAATATGTAATTCTGACTCTCCTACCATGGGCACGGACACCTTCCACTGGACCAGGTTACTCAAAGCTTCATCTAATTTGGCATTAAACACTTCCAGGGAGGGGGCATCCACAACTGCGCTGGACATCCTGTTTCAGTGTCTCACCATTTCACTCATTGACGAGGTACAGGTTCTTTCCTCTTCCTTTGTTCTCCTATGTACCTGAAGAAACATCTTCTTGTTACTTTTCATACCCTAGCCAAGTTCAGCTCCAGAAATGCCTTGGACTTCCCGAATATCCTCCTTGCACTTCAAGGCCATTTGCCTATAATCTCCCCACAATGTCTATCCCTGCCTCTGCTGCCTATTCCTTTTGGGTTTGTGTTTTATTTTTCTGAGAGGTCTTGATGTTACCAAGCTGGCCTCCTGCCTTCCCTGCCCGACTTCTTGCATGTCGGGATTGAGAGCTCTTGCTCCCTCAGAAAAATGTCTTTCAGTATCTCCCAGCTCTGGTTTGCTCCTATACCTCTGAGGGTAGTTTCCCAAGGGATCCCATGCACTAGTGTCCTAAATGGGCAACCATTTGCCTTTCTGAGGTTTAGGTTCCTGACTCTACTTATTACCTGTCCTGCACTCCTCAAAACTGAGAAATCCACCAGGGCGTGACTGCTGCAGCCCAGGCTACCTCCAATCTTGACCTCTCTGATTGCTCTTCCACTCTAGCAAACAACACGTCCACCAGTGCCTCTCCTCTGGTCAGGCTCTTCGTCACATGTACTTGGACGTTGTCCTCAACACACTCCAGTAGTTCCCTGGGTTGCTTGTAGTTCGCTGTGCCGCTTCGCCAGCAGATGTCCTGGAGGTTGAGTTCTCCTATCAGATCAGGGCCTGGTAGAGTGTGATGTTTCCTAATATTGAAATGATCCATCTGAATCTCTGTATCCCAGATTCATAAGGGCAATCAACTCCAAGGTCTCGGGGCAGCCTGGA
The DNA here is from genome assembly GCF_018691265.1 of Tyto alba. Taxonomy (NCBI): domain Eukaryota; kingdom Metazoa; phylum Chordata; class Aves; order Strigiformes; family Tytonidae; genus Tyto; species Tyto alba. The sequence goes on along the minus strand of NW_024881289.1, from coordinate 95,400 downwards.
GGAAGATTTTAGGTGACGTTGTGTCATACGGATTGCCTTTGTCACTTTGCCCTCTTCATGGTGAGCTTGTCCACCAATCATGCTGAAAATCAGCTACGAAGATGGACACCTCGAGTTATCTCTGAAGTGTTTTCAGTGCTGGCACTCAAGCGAACCCTAAGAGACATCTGCCCAAGCGTCATAGTAGACACACAGTAGAGACTTGAGAAGTTGAGGTGGAAGATCAAGACTACCCAATCCTATACAAGAGAAGAGACTCACCACTTCAGGGATATGGAAAAGCTCAATGACAAGAAAGGGTCATTCTGGGCTGGAGCAAAGCCCATTGCATGTAGGATTGAGGGCCATGAGGACCTTCCTCACGCTCAAACAGCTCTGCCACAGCCTGTTTTTTATGACCACATGTCCAGGGAATGAAGGCACATTTGTAACAACAGGGAGCAGACCAGAGGATCAGGCAGGTCTCTTTCAGGTAATGTCTCCATGGGATCTCCATCGCCATATCCCTTGATTAACTTAACATTAAGCTTGGTCTGCTCAGAGCAGGAGGTTGTCCCAGAGCCATTCCAGAAGAACCATCCATCCCACATCATTCTGGGCTGCACTCACTCTCGTGGGTCCCTGAGCAGCCACTGGCAGGCAATGCCTTAGAAGGCAGAAGCTGCACGAGGTTGCACAGAAGCACCAGTTGATTCAGGAATGGTGCTAAAATGTTTTTCCTTGCAGAAAGCCGCAAATTGGGACTATGAGGTCTGGTATCCCTGGCACAACTGAGGCTGGGCGACCGTGTCCACTGACGTCGAAAGCAGGGTGAGTCCTGCTTGCCAGCAGCTCTGGGATTTTCCCAACTCTTCCACATCATGATGACTCCCAGGTGCTCTGAGACTGATCCAATGTGCCTTTGTAGTGTGAAATGCTTGGAATTGACCACCCCCTCTCTGAATCAGGAAAAAGGGCCATGAGGTTTTCATTCCCTGCCATTCACCTCTCCTCCTAATCAGGCAAGCCACACCTCCGTCCTCTGGGATGACCTTACAGAGACAAACGGGTCAATTTGGGTGTGGGTCTCCTTCAGGGAAGGACGCCGGCAAGTCTTTGATCACAAAACCAGTCTGTGGTAGAGCCTGATGAGCGTAAACAAGGTCCCTGTGACCATCATCACCCCTGCCCACAGGGGGCTTCCCTCCACCTCACAGTGGTCTTTCCTTTCCATTGAGCTTTGCCACGTCCCTGGAGTCGTGCGTCTCTCCTCCCATATGGGATTGTGCAGTCTTGAATTTTGCCTGAACTTACCCACTGCCTCCTGTGTGTCTACGATCACCCATGAAGAGAATTGTCCCTCTGGTTTTAGACTGAGTGCCTGCAAAGAAAGCATTTGAGAGAAGACTTGAGGTGCCCTGTATGGTTGAATTTCACCATGACACATGGACAAGTTAACAATGAAGAGGGCAATGAGACCAAAGGGATTTTTATGAGGCAAGTCAACTAAAAATATCTGTCTATCCTGCATAAGAATTCGGAGTTAATTGACTTTATGAACCTAGGATACAGAAGAATGGTTTTGGTGTTCGATGTTATGAGAAGGAGGACAATATGTGGGATGTAAGAAGCGAGGGCTTAATCACCAGGGAAGCCTTGGGAGGCGGAAACTCCTAGGTGTTCAGATGCTTCATGAGCAAGGAACGTTTGTGGCCCCACAGGGCTCTGGGACACAGCATAAAAGCCTGCGCTGCTCCAGGACCTGCATCCTCCTCTCTTGCTTCCCTTTCCTCGAGGAACGAGGTAAGTCTGGGTCTGCTCCATGTCTCTCTCCGTGGGCTGAACTGTTGCCATGGTGGCCACTCAGGATGATATTTCTCTACCTCAGGTTGGCCCTGAAATTGAACATTTGAAGGGCTGTCACATCTGTCCCTTTTGCTGGACGTGGCTGCAGAGAAATGGGAAGAGGGTGTTCTTTCAAGCAGAAGGGTATCAATGGGGTTCAGCTGTAGGGGTGTCTGCCTCACCAGAACTTACGCCTGCAGCAGATTCTCTGTAATCAAATGGCCAAGTGCTTCATCAATGCAACAACAGTTGTTCTGGACATGGGTAATGCTCAGGTGCTTTAAACCCACTGTGCTTCATCCTATCCCAAAGTGGGTCAGCGTTCCTGCACTGTGCAACTCAGAGGAGTGCATTACAAGCTGTAGGAAGACTGTGTGTTTTTAAAGGTGATTTCTGAGACACCCATTCAACGCAGCCCATTTGTGCTGGGATACTTGCATCAATCTTCATCTGTGCTATTGTACTGGGAAATGCAGCAGGAGGTCCTGGTGCAATCAGCGTCCAGTTAGGCACATCTTTGCTCCCAGTGCTTCAAATCCAACCTTAGGGGGATAGGTCATGCACGTTGTGGGTGTTAAAAAGATCAGGTGCAGGCATTTCCTGCATGTGGAGATCGAATGGGGATGGAGAGCAGCAAAGTGTATCTGCAGAGAGAGCTGTGGACATGAGAGCCAAGTTAATGTTTTGGTCTGTGTTTCCTTCCTGCTCTGTGTTGTAGCTTTGCTTCCTTCACAGAGAGATGTCTTGCTTCAGACCCTGTCCCCCACGGCCCTGCTGTGCCTCTGGCCCAACCCCACTTGCAAGCAGCTGCAGTGAGCCCTGTGTCGCCCGCTGCGCTGACTCGACAGTGTTCATCGAGCCCTCGCCAGTGGTGGTGACCCTGCCGGGCCCCATCCTCAACTCTTTCCCTCAGAGCACCGCTGTGGGATCGTCTCTGTCAGCTGCTGTTGGGAGCTCCCTCAGTGCCGGGGGAGTTCCCATCTCTTCTGGGGGCTCCCTTGGTCTGGGTGGGTCCGGGATGTGTCTGCCTGCTCCCCCGCTGCAGTCTGAACTGCTGAAGCTGGTGGCTCATCCCCTCAGGAGCAGGATGGAAGATGGCACCTTGCAGCAGCAGGAGCGTGACCATGGCTTGCAGACAGGCTGGGTGTCCTCATGCCACCTGGCAGAAGGGACCTGTGCCCACTTCTCCTCGCTGCACGGCTGGTGTGGCAGTGTCTCCTCTGGCTCTTCTTTGCTCTGAGCCCTCTGGAAAGGTCTTATTCTCTTCTGCTTTGCTGAACCCCCTGCTGAAGGGGAGAGGGTGCTGGAGTTAGGCATCACTCTTGGTGGGCTGCCGTTGCCACCAGGGAGAGCAGAATGGGAAAAGGCAAGCGCTTTGTGTGCAGCTTGTCCTTGGGTAATGGGCCATCCTCTGTGCGTCCCTCAATCCTGCAGATGTGTTTCTTGGTCTCTGTTCTGTGCCACTGCATTTCCTCCTTCTCATTAAAGGTTTTGTGCATCATAGCTGGAGACTTATGGCTTGTTTTTTTTCTGCTCCTTCGCCGTTTGGCCAAGTCCTCTGCAAGGGAAAGGGAGAACCTTTTCTGTGCAGTGACGGTGAGTCTGTCGCCAATCTCGGGGCACCACCAGTTGTGGGTGGAGCTCCCTGATCTTGTAGAAGAGCGCCAAAAAGAAAGAAGCTGGCAAAAGAGAGACAGAAAAACGTCAGTAGAATGGAGAGATCAAGAATCAATGGACAGGAGTGGAAAGAAAAGTAGTGCCACACACAGGAGCCCTGTCTTACCGTGAGGCTGGTCAAAAATGGGAAAGCTTTGCCCAGGGAGTACTGTAGAGTCTCCATTTTCAGAGATGTCCAATATCTGACCAGAGAAGGCCCGAAGGAGACCAGCGAGAGCAGGGCCCAGTGTCTGAAGGCCTTGTAAAAAGGTGGAGGAAACACCCTTCCAGGGGCTGTGGCACAGGGAAAGGGAAAGCTTTTTTCTGTACATTTGCTGTAATGCCATTGGAGGGGACATGTCTCTTCTGGTGTCAGACAGTGGATCTCCAAGCAACAGAGGATGTTCCTGGGCTTCTTCCCAGGATCACTGGTCTCACCCAGCACTCGGGGATCCCAGAGGGGCTCTGTATGAACAGCTGTATGGGCTTGTGCAGGCAGCTTCCTTGCTCAGGGTATTTTGTCCTTGGTTTCCTTCCTGGCAGCGTTGCCTGCTGGGACTAACGTGCTCCCAAGCCCATTTCCTTCCCCAAGGCCATGGTAACTGCTGCTACCTATGTAGCCTCTGATGCTACTCTTCCCTGCAGGATCCTGTGGGGAGGATAATCTGTGCCACCCTTAGAGGCTTCAGAGAGGAGGCAGAGATCTCCCAGAGCTCCCCAGCCCTTGGGAAATGCAGGTCAGGTCATGCTGGCTCACACAGGAGGCCAGGCCACCCCCAGCTCCTGCACTCCCGAGGTCTTTCTGGCAGAGGGCAGGCCTTGGCAAGCCAGAGAGCCACCTTCACACAGCGGAAGACCCCTCACCTTCTGCTCTCCAGCCTAAACAAACCCAGCTCCTTCAGCATCTCCCTCAATCACAACGTGCACCAGCATGGAGATTCCCTATCCTGTCAGCAGTGCTGGAGAGAAATGCCCCAGTGTCGGGGGAGACAAAATGGAAATGCATGCTAGGCCTTGGAACACACCCCTCAGCCTGAACACGAATCCCCAGAGCCTGCTATGTCCCTTTTGGGCTCATACTGGTGGGCCTTTACTGCCTCCTGCCCCTCTTCCCACTGATGCTGGTTGCGTTTGCAGGTGAGGAACTGCCAATTCAGGGAAACTGTCTGGCTTGAAACCCTGCTGGTCAATGCCACGTCCTGGATCGGCACCTACAGTGTGTTCCACTGCATCTGAAAGAGAGAAGGATGCATCTCAGGGGTTCTTCAGCCTTGGAATCAGAGGGCAGGATAGCTCCCAGATGACTAATGAGAGGGAAAAGTTGTCCTCTTTTCCAGAAAAGGGGAAGAAGGTCTATGTAGGGAACTATGTAAAAGTGCTGATAAATTGGAACAAGTTCAGTGGAGGTTCCCTAGGCTAGACAGGCGCCAGGGACTCTGGCCTTGTGAGGGAGGCCTGAGGACACAGGGCTTGCTTAGCAGGGAGAAGAAAATGCTTTAGGAGGCATCTGATAGGAGCCTCCTAGTGCCTACAAGGAGGCTACCGTGGTGGCTGGACGATGAGAGCTGTGGTCAGAAATTGACCAGGCAGTTTGTAACTGGCTACAGGAAAATATATCATTACCCTGAGGGTGCCTATGGATGGGAACAGAGAACCAGAGAAGCTGCAAAATGACTGTCCTCAGGGTATTTTATGACTCAGAGGGAGAAGCAATGCTCTGCCGGTGTGAGCCTATTGAAGAAGAAGTATGCAGTCTCAGACTCCCTGGCCTGCCTTCCAAGCAGAAGGATTGTTGGAGGGCAAAGTGGGAGCAGGAAGTGGGTATTTTGTGGGTGCTGCCTCGTGGACACTTCCTGGGGCATCAAGGGGGCTTCCTTCTTCCCTGCACATAGCTGGGAAGGCTGGTGAAGGAGGGCTCTGCCACACCAGCCCCTGGGGCAATGCTGTGCTGGTCTCAAGGAGTCACTGTGTGGGAGAGGGGCTGGAGAGTCAAGGAGAAAGGACAGGAGATGTGCCAAGTGCAGAGCAATGACTGAGCTCCAGTTGCTGTGGGCAAGAGGCTCCCTTACTGCCCATGGTGCAGAGGAAGGAGGGCACAGCTCTCTCTGGGGCTTGTTGTTTCATGGCAGGCTCTAGACTGCAAGGTACCTTGGCAGATCACTGGCCCAAATGCCTGCTCAAAGCAGGGCTGGCCTCAAGCCAGGGCGTGCTGAGCAGTGCCTAAGCCCCACTGAAACCTGACTGTGATACGCAGGCACGGAGACTTCCAAAAACCTCTGGGCACCTGCTCCAGTGCTTCAACACTCCCTGAGAATCTATGAATGGTGAAAGCAGTCTCTGTCATCTCCTTTTGCCAAGGGACGCCTTTGTGTTCTGGGTTAGGTTGTGTCCAGAGGCCTCTCTGTGATGAAAGGCTCTGGGAGAGTCGAGGGTAGCGTCTCGACTGCCCCATGGGAGCTGAGTTTGCTGAGTGAAGGAGGATTTTTGGAGCAGGGGAGGCAAGACACTTGTGGAGACTAGCTAAAGAAAAATTTGTCTGCACTGTCCAGGACTGGAACGCAGGTCAACTGCTTGGAAGGCATCTACGCTCTACCACCTACCACCAATGCTCCTGGTGGCCTGTTGCCTCCTGCTCCTCCACTTCCCAGACTGCCCAGCCGCCTGCACACACAGATGACCTCAAGCTGGTTGTTGCTGGGAGTTTTCAGAGTTTGTCAGGTGTTGGCTAGGAAACCTGAAGCTTTACTAGCCGCTGGCTCGGGGAGATCAGCATCAGGGACTGGCCAGGTTTAGAGAATGACACTGGAGAAACCGGGACAGAGCTCTGGGCATGGACGCTGCACAGAGCTATGATAAGGGCAGGGATCCCAGGGACCTACTGTTGTGCATGTGGGAGGGAGGGGATCTGTGTCCAGCCCTGATCTCCAACCCTAAGCAGCTGGGGGCAAAGAAAAGGATCAGACCGTCACTCTTGTCCATGCCTGTGTGAGTGGTGCTGGTGCTTCTGTGGGTGCTGGTAATGGTGCTGCTCCCCATGTGCGGACAAACACGTGCCAGTTCTGCATGTACTATTCAAGTGTATGTGTGGTCATGTGTATGTACCTGTGTTGGTAGAGGCACAGATGCTCACTCACCCCGTTGCTCATTCCTTTCTCTACGTTCCGCCCCAACACCTACCCATATACTGCCACCAATGAGCCCATTGGGAATACCTGCTCAGCCCTGCTCCTGGCTGGCCCTGCGAGTGGGCACAGCAGCAAACAGACTAGGATGGAGAAAGTGCCCTGGTGCTCAAGTTGATCACACCAGTGTATTCAAAACTAACTCCAGCCGTGTCCTCCTCCCCACTAGCAGATTCCTGGAGGTCCCTGCTGGCAGCTGGGAAGTTGGGATTGAGCAGCCTGATGGGAAGGGAGAAACACAACTGCGTGCCCAGGACACCCACTTCCTCGTGTGGGGAGCTCTGCCTGCTGCTCCACACGCAGCTGTCTGTCTTGCCGAGGGACACTTTGGGAGCACTGTCTGCTAAGAAGGCAATGAAAGAATAAGGTGAGTGGCAGAGAGAAGGGAGTGGGAGCTCAGGAGGGCCATGGCCATGGGTGCGCAGAGAGCAGGAGCAGTGCATGTTAAAGCTTGCTGGGAAAGATGCAAGGGAGAGGCAGCGACTCTGCTGCTGGAACGCCAAGAAAGAAAAAAAAAATTAAAAATGCCATTAGCAGTGGATGGTTTCGATCCAGTGACCTCTGGGTTATGGGCCCAGCACGCTTCCACTGCACCACTCTGCTCCCCCCAGGATGCCAGCTGGGACTTCTCACAGCCAGGCCTGATGCTCCCTGGCACTGCCAGCACTCACGCCTCATTCCTTTCCTGTATCCTGTGCCCTCACCCAGGCTGGATACATGTCTGCCTGGCTACCTCACTGGAAGTGGGACTGGGGTGGGAAGCTTAAGGGCCTTGCCTTGCCCTTCTCCCCACCTCTCCTGTCCATCACCCTGGATGGGGACTTTCTCTTTGGCCCCCTGAGCTGGCTCTGGAGGAGCTGAAGGAAACCCTGGGACGAGGGGTGCACATAGTGATGCCTCAGCCTGATTCATGGAGGACCCCAGTAGGGATGACAGCACGGTTTTATGTATGTTACAATACAGTTCTGCTAACCAGTCACCTTACTCATGCTATCGAGTGAGCTAATGAGTTCATATTGGAAATGTATGCAACTTGTGATTTTCCCATCAATACATTCTTGTCACATGTACTTGGAGTGGTTTTATACTAGATTTTGGTTAGCCGCACTTGTGGCCGTGGTTACATGCCTGGTGCTTTTTGATGACAAATCTACCATTGTTTTGTCATCTGCATGGGGTGTTCTCAGCCATTGATAGCTGATTTAAGAGAGGTCTTCAGGTCACCCTTCGGTAAAAGCTCTTAGTCCTAGGCAGTGTTTGTTCCTTTAAGCAAGTTGTACTTGTATAGCAGTTAGCACCTTGCCTTTCAGAGCAGCCGTGTGGGCCTTCCCCTGCCCGTGCTGTGCTGTGCTGTGGTGTGCCAACAGCTCCTGGCTTGGCCTCCCTCCTGACACAGCCCTGCCCTCGCTGCTCCCCCACAGCCCAGGGCATCCCCTGCCACCATGCAGGGTGCCAAAGAGTCTGAGAAACCCCTCCTCTCTGCGCCCGGTGCCATTCCTGTCCGGCCCAACACGGCTGGGGGTGGAGGTGGCTCCCCATCAGGCCAGGGCAGGGCCAGACCAGCCAGACTGAGTGCTCACTAAACTTAGATCCTGTGAGATATTCCAGGAAGTCTCTGGACTGGCTGAGCTTGTAGATCCTGCTTCCCAGGGCAAGGAACAAGGTGGCAGTCCTGAGGCCTGCATCCTTGGGTTGAGTTTGCTCGTTCCCTGTCCCATCCACAGGTCAGAGCATGCAACAACAAGAGAGGAGAAAAGAGCAAAAGGAGGATGGAGACGGCTGGGATGTGGGTTCAGTCATGAGCATGGGAATGTGGCTGCTACAGAGTATTTGGCTACAGATCAAGAGGTCTGTTGCTCCAGGTCTCCCTTCCATTGCCCCTTTTCTTTTTCATCCATGCTGCCAACCCCTCTGAGCTTCTCCTTGCTTGTACTGCCACTGCCAACCTCAGTGGAACTGCTGCAGGGAACAGACCATGCACCAGTAATGGGCTTGTTTCTCCTCTTTCTCTGGGATTTCTCTGCATGTGCCCCTCAGGGTTTCCCCTATGATGCTCTACCCCCCACGCAGGCTACCAGCAGCCCCTCTTTCTCTCAGGGGTTGTGAGACAGTAAACCCATCAGGTTCTGTGATGGCAGGGGATGGTGTCTTGATGCCAGGGTCACCACAATGTCCTCTTCTGCACTTCTGCGTCTTTCCCAGAAGAGGAGGAGACAGAGAGACCCACTCCTCATCATCTCATCCTTAAGCTAAATCTGGGAAAGCCCCCTGGAAAAGGCTGTCTATATGTGCAGGGGCTGAGGAGGAGTCAGGCTGAGTACCCTCAGGACCTGAGGCAAGATCTCAGATCTGTGATGTGTCTTCTGTTCATTGTCAGCAATGAGGTCCATATACGTAAACAAGGACCTCTTCTGTAGCTCATAGTTGGCTCTGGACTTTTCCCTCTACCCCACTTGCCTGCTGCTCCACACCAGTCTGCCTCCATGAGACCTAAAGTGGAGGGGAAGACGTTGTGAGTGCTGGCAAGATCTCAGATCCATGAGAGTCCCTTCTTTATTAGCAATAAGGGCCATGTTGCACAGGCTCACTTTGGAGAGGAGCATCTCTAGTTTCAGGTGTAGGGAAGACAGATGGTTGGGATATGCTACTTCAGATGTGTGGTTAGGCTCTGAAGTTCTACACAACAAAGAACAAAACTAGACTTCTTTTGGTCTCTTCCATCAACTTCCCTACCTTGTAAATGGGGAGAAGAATTTCCCACCCATGCTGGCATTTCCGGAGGGAGGCAAGAACAAGGGTGGGAGGCAAGGGGGTTTTGCTGTGTCTCTGGGTGCACTGTGCAGCTGCAGGAGCTGTGTCTATGGAGCCAAGACACTCGGCTGCAGCGTGGTCCTTGCAGGCAGCCCAAAAATGGGACTGCACCCCGTAGTTGTCAGGATTCCAACCTGTGCGGGGGAAAACCCCAATGGATAGAACATAACACACAAAATGACTCACTGGGAGAGAGGTGTCTCCTAGGGTTTAACCTAGGCTGTGCACTGAAATCACTTGAGTGCAGATTTTCAATGTGGGCATTCAGTAGGGAAATGAGCATGCACAATCATGATCTTCCTCTTTGTAACTCCCTCTACGCATAGAACTGCTGATGACAGAGTGGGAGTCTGTAACTATTGTGCTAACAGTAATCTGCGTACGACCCTGCTTTTGACAGTCAAGAAAGCAAAGAGCATGGCTTTTTAAATTTAATCATCTCTTGAATCAGAGACTTGAGAAGCTTCACAGACTGGCCAGCACACACAGTTCCTTGTGACACTTTTCGTGCTCACACTCTTGACTGTGACCTCCTGCCACTCTTGCTCTGCATGCAGACAGGAATATCCACAGGGACCATCTCCATACCTACTACTACTTAGTGCAATTTGCCAAATAGCGCTGCTGTGGAGCAAAAGGGAATCAGAGCTATTTTGTACCACTAATGAAACTGATTGTTTTTTCAGGTCTTTTGTTGTTTTGCTCAATGCTCTGGAAGATATCAATGCTTGGTCAAGCTGGCAAAAAGATCTGGACAACCTATTTCACCAAAAAAGCTCTCTCCTGTCTACCTGCAAGTCATCCACACCTCTCATTTATTCTCACCTTGCACCTCCTCAATTTCCTCAGCCAGGCTCTACCTTTCCCTTTCTATAGATCTCTCCCACTCTCACAACACATCCCCCCTACACACCAAGAAGCTGCATGCCAGTCATCCACTTGCTTTTCTTTGCTGGCAGATACTCCAGCTGGAGAGTGAACCATCCACCCCATGTCAGGATATCCCAGATGCCCAGCTGAGGACAAGGCGCTGGGATCTACAGCCACAGTACTGTGGTTAAACCTCCAAAGGCCTCTGGAAGGCTGGTACCTTGCTCCGTGCAGGTGTGAACCACGGGGCTTCTAGTGAGGCGGGTGTCACTGCACAGGGGATGTGCTCAGCAGGGCAGAGGGACTGGGGCAGGTAGTTGTGGCCGAGTGGTGAAGGCGATGGACTAGAAATCCATTGGGTTTCCCCGCGCAGGTTCGAATCCTGCCAACTACGGGGTGCAGTCCCATTTTTGGGCTGCCTGCAAGGACCACTGCAGCCGAGTGTCTTGGCTCATGCCAGGGACCAGACACAGCAAAACCTCCTTGCCTCTGTGCTTCTCCTACCCTCCACCTGAGCCGAAATCCCGATGAATGGGAAATCCTGCTCCCCCTTTCCAAGATAGGGGAAAAGAACAGACCAGTGCTCAGTATTGGCCATGAGAGAGGTCCACTGTTGTTGGTTCTTCCTCAAAACCACGTGCCTGATCTTATCCAACATTCCAAGCAGAACAACCTCACCAGCTCTCTTCCCTATGCCTGAAACTTTAGCAGCTCATGTCCAAAGAGAGCCTGCACAACATGGCCCTCACTGCTAAAGAAGAAGGGAAGTCACCTCATGCACCTGACACCTTGCTAGCACTCACAAAATTTCCCATTACTTTAGGTCTCACAAACCCAGAGAGCTGTGGAGCAGCAGGCAAGTGGGGGGAAGAGGAGGGGCCAGACCTGACTATGAGCTTCAGAAGAGGTCCTTCTTTGCATACATGGACCTCATTGCTAGCAATGAATTGAAGACACATCATAAATCTGGCGTCTGGGGGATATTCTGCCTGACCCAAATCCGGGCCTCACACACATGCACACCCTTTCCCAGGGGTCTTTCCCAGATTTATCTTAAGGATGAGATGATGAGGGGTTTCCTCCTTTCTGGGAAAGACGTGGAAGTGCAAAAGAGGACGCGGTGGTGGCTGTGGCATCAGGAGACTGTCCCCTGCCATCACAGTCCCTGATGGGTGGGATAGAAAAGAGCCGGAGGCTTCCCAGAGGGCTTCTTTCAGTTGCATACCCAGCTGCTCCCAACAGAGCAGCAAGCAGAGTAGGAGCTGCTGGTAGCCTGCCTGTGTGGTGCAGCATCTTGAGGAAAATGGAAACCCTGAGGGGCACACGCAGCGAGATTCCGGAGAAAGAGGAGAGACAAGCTCGTTGCTGGTGCATGGTCTGTTCCCCACAGCCATGCCATTGAGGGTTGTCGAAGCACTGCAAGGGAAAAAGAACTACAGAGAGATGTGAGGATGAATGAAGAAGGAAAGGGGCAATGGAGAAGGCAGCTGGAGCGGAGCCATGGACGTCTTCTCCGCAGTGAATGCTTTCCCCTGAGAAATATCCCCCTGCAGCAGGCAGCCTGGGGCCACACTCTCCACACCTACATCGGCACTCACATCCCAGCCCTCTCCATCCCACTTTGCTTTTGCCTCCTCTTCCTGGTTTCTGCATGCTCTGATCTGTGGATGGGACAGGGAACCAGCAAACACAAGCCCAAACATGCAGGCCTCGTCCCTCGCCCTCAACGGGAGGCTCTACCAGCTGAGCCTGCCCAGATCCTTCCTGGGAGGACACGCAGCATTTAAGACTGTCCACCACCCAGTCCGATGGGCCAGCCCTGCCCTGGGATGACTGGGAGCCACCTCCACCGCCAACAGTGTTGGGTAGGACAGGAATGGCACCAGGCATGGAGAGGAGGGGTTTCTCTGTCTCTTTGGCACCCTGCATGGGGGTGGGGGCCACCCTCGGCTGTTGGGGATCAGCAAGGGCAGGGCTGTGCCAGGAGGCAGGCCAAGCCAGGAGCTGTTCAGGGAGGACAGCACAGCACAGCACGGGCAGGGGAAGGCCCTTGCAGCTGGTGTGTAAGGAAAGGCCCTAAATGCTGTACAGCTTCCTCAGAAGAACAAACCCTGCCGAGGAATAAGAGCTTTTACCTCAGGGTCAATGTGACCTGACGACCCACGCTAAACTGGGTCTCAGTGGCTGAGAACACCCCATGCAGACGATAAAACAATAGGAGAATTGTCTTTCAAAAAGCACCCCAGGCATGTAACGACAGTCCTAACAGCAATGGACCTGACTGTAGTATAAACCCCCTTCACCTGCATGGGACATTGGTTTAGAACAGTGAAGGTTAACACCCGCTGACCATACGTCCACACCAGCTGCACCGGAGAAGCACATACCGATTTCCTGAGCAATACTGCCTGATTAGCCCACCCTTAACATGAGGAAGTTCATTGGTCAACACAACTGTATTGTTAACATACATACCCTGCTTTCCTCTATATCGGGGTCCTCTGCATTAGGCTGCGGCACCACTATGGGCACAGCTAAAAGAGGGGAATTGATTCCCTTGGTAGTTCTATGCTAAGCGTTCTTGTTTCCCTCCTTGATTCTCCAAGAACTGACTTTTACACCAGGTAAAGTCCCGCAGCCTCTGGGAGCTGGATTTCTGGGCAGGGTTACAGCCGTCATGAGCTCGCTGGAGAACAGCTCCCCTCCACCCAAGGCTGCTCCCTCGCCCCGGGGTTTCCTTCAGCTCCCCAGAGCCAGCTCAGGCTGCCAAAGAGAAAGTCCCCATCCAGGGAGATGCAGGAACACAGCACGGGGATCTGCAGTGCAGCTCCCTGCTGCCCTAGTACCTGATGGGCCAGAAACCAGACAATCGCTTGGGTGTTGACTGCGAGGTTGCTCTGCAGGTGATGGGCCATCCACGGAATACTGCTTGTGCCAGCTGCTTGTCTTCATTCCACAGTGGATACCACTGCGTGCTATATCTTGTTATATTTGAACACCTCTTGGTCCAAAGGAAGTGGACAGCCCATCAGAGGGAGATCTGAGAACGTGAGGGCATGACAATGTCAAAAATGGCCGCCAGGCATTCACAATGCAATATGAGAACCCATGGGGAATGACGCTGTCAGAAGTTGCATCTTCCTCGTGGGAGCTTCCTTGCCTGATGTGCTTCTGGGTACACGGCTAGGATTCCTTGTCCTGACAGTCAATCACAGGTCTGCCTGAGAGCAGGTGGGCCTGGTGGGGCCAAGAACTGGCTGTCAGCCAGTCACAGAGCATTGTGATCACATCTTGGTTGTGGTGTTTAATAGGAAAATGACAACTGAAAGAAAATGACACCCTCTGTGTATGCATGCGAAGGCACATCTGGTCAGATGTACTTCATCGTTCATCAGGGCTCCACGGGGATTCACCAAAGCAATCGTCCACCCCCAAAAACTTGCATCAGCACAAGGCAGATTTTAGCCCAGGAACAGCTTATGGGTAGAGTCCTGCAAAACAAACTGCTTATGCTCATGCAGCATGAAACGTGACAGATGCTCATATCTGACCAAGTCCTGTAGATCAAGAAACTTGTGCTAGAAATGATCCACCTGGCCTATTTGCACATTATACAAAGGAATAATAATTGTTGCCCCAGCATTGGCTGCATTTCACTTGCTGATTTCTGAGCTGATGAGACAACTGTACCAGATATGGACGTATCCAGTGCTTAAGAAGAAACCAGGCAGGGTGCCGTGCCTTTTTAATTCAAACAAAGGCACAGCATGCAGCCACGTTAGCCCAGGAGAGAGTGAACATGCCTCCCTCTGGGCCGGGTGGAGACCTGTGCCATGCCATACGGTATTCCCAATGGGCACTGTATTGGCTACGTATGGCAAGGCTTTGGTAGTGGAGGGGTTAGGGGGTGTTGCAGGGTGGGCTCTGTCAGACAAGGTAAGGAGCTGCCCCGTGTGGTACACAGCCAGTTCCAGCTCCACAGCGGACCCACCCCATGACACAGCTGAGCCATGCGCAAAGGTTGTAGCCCCTCTGTGAAAATGTATTCCACAAAGGGCAGAAACACCAGGCAGAGAGAGGGGGAAGGAAAAATAGCAGAAAAGACAGAGGGATGATGCATCTCTCACTTGGGCTGGTAAAGGAGTCTGGAGTGAAGGAGTAAAGTTGAGCCTGGGACAGGGGAGAGGAAAGGCTCGTTGTATGTTAGCCTTTTTGTTTTCTCACTACATGAGTCTGTTTTAAGTAGCACAAAGTTATTTTTTCCCATGTCAAGGCTGGTTTGCCCACAAGAGTTCTGCTAGCCATGTCCTTGTGTTTGTCTTGACCCATGAGCTTTCTGATCCAGTTTTCAGTGCCCTGCACCCCACTGAAGGAGGGGAAAGGAGTGAGCAGCTGGGTGGGTTCTTGGTTGTGCACCCACACGTTGGCATGTGAAGAGCGTACTTTGGTGGTTCCGTTGGCAGGTCCCGGGAAGGAGTGCCTGTCAGCAGCCCTTGGTGGGAGCTGGGAAGGGTAGCCCCGCAGTCACCTCCCGGCAGCAGTGCCAGGCTGATGCCGTGAGGTGGTGGGGTATGGCAGCAGCAAGGGATGGAGCGTTGGGAGCAGCAGCAGCAGCTGCAGGGTCGGGACGAGATGGCTGGTTGCTCTAAGGCTCCTGAGCACTGGCCCCCAGCTACCGTCTGCTCCATTCAACTTGACGGCTGCTCCTGACTGAGGGCATCCAGCAGTGGCCCACTCAATCACAGAACACCTGGGGTGGAGAACATGCAGACCAAGCCCAGCTCAAAGCAGGCACAAGTAGAAGAGGCTCTTCCGGGCCTTTGTTGGTATATGCTGGACATCTGCAAAGATGGAGACTGTACAATAATCCCTGGGCAACTGTTTCCCATGTTTGACCAGCCTCACGAGAGAGTCCCTGGCACCTGTCTAGCCTAGGGAACCTCCACGGAACTTGCTCCACTTTATCATCACTTTTACATAGTTCCCTACATAGTCCTTCTTCCCCTTTTCTGGAAGAGGGAAATTTTCCTCCTCATTATCAGGAGACCCTGCCTCTGATCCCAAAGCTGAAGAGCCCCTGAGATGCATCCTTCTTTCTTGCGGATGGTGGCACAGACGGTAGGTGCCAATCCAGGACATGGCATTGACCAGCAGGGTTTCAAGCCAGAGAGTTTCCCTGAATTGGCAGTTCCTCACCTGCAAACGCAACCAGCATCAGTGGGAAGAGGGGCAGGTGTAAAGGCCCACCAGTATGAGGCCAAGAGGGACATTGCAGGCTCTGGGGACTTGTGTTCAGGCTGAGGGTGTGCTCCAAGGCCTAGCATGCATTTCCATTTCGTCTCCCTGACACTGGGGCATTTCTCTCCAACACTGCTGACAGGACAGAGAAACTCCATGCTGGTGCACGTTGTGATTGAGGGAGATGCTGAAGGAGCTGGGTTTGTTTAGCCTGGAGAGCAGAAGGTGAGGGGCTTCCGCTGTGTGAAGGTGGCTCTCTGGCTTGCCAAGGCCTGCCTCTGCCAGAAAGACCTCGGGAGTGCAGGAGCTGGGGGTGGCCTGGCCTCCTGTGTGAGCCAGCCTGGCCTGAGCTGCACCTCCCAAGGGCTGGGGAGCTCTGGGAGATCTCTGCCTGCCCACTGAAGCCTCTAAGGTTGGCACAGATTGTCCTCCCCACCGGATCCTGCAGGGAAGAGTAGTATCAGAGGCTACAGAGGTGGCAGCATTTACCATGGCCTTGGGGAAGGCAAGCTGGGGAGCACGTTAGTCCCAGCAGGCAACGCTGCCAGGAAGGAAACCAAGGACAAAATACCGTGAATGCCTGCACAGGCCCATACAGCTGTTCATACAGAGCCCCTCGGGATCCCCGAGTGCTGGGTGAGACCAGTGAGCCTGGGAGGCCCCAGGAACATCCTCTGTTGCTTGGAGATCCACTGTCTGACCCCAGAAGAGACATGTCCCTCCATGGCAGTACAGCACATGGACGGGAAAAAGCTGTCCCTTTCCCTGTGCCACAGCCCCTGGAGGGGGTTTCCTCCACCTTTTTACAAGGCCTTCAGAGACTGGGCCCTGCTCTCGCTGCTCCCACCCACCTGGGCCCTGCAGATCCCAGGGATATGTGAGGAAAGCCCTCAGCAATGCTGCTTCTCTGGGACAAGCTTTCAGAGTTGTGCCTCTGTAGAGATTGAACCCTTCTCCAGTGACTAGCTGTTTCTCCTGCCTCCTCTGAATGTGACCTGGCATTTGATATCTTAGGCTTGGGTATGACGGCGTGCTCTGTCGTGTGGGTTCAGAAGTACCAGATGCAAGCCCAATGCTTTAGGAAGTGCAAAGGTACAGGAGGTCGTGTCCTCAGTGTCCCGGGCTAAGTCTGAGATCCAATAGAGTGTCCCCACATGGGTTTCCTCCTGTGTGACTGCTGGGAGGAAGGGCCCTGCTCTCAACACACAGGCTCAAACCTTGGCAGAAGGAGGAACGCACCACTGCAGCTTTTCCTGGCTGTGTGCATGGACCCTTTTTGGGCAGGCAGTGTGCTGGTGCCAGGACATGAGGGAAAGTTCTCTCAGGCTGGACATTGAAACCTTGCCGAGTCTGGAGCAGTCTCGGGAGAGAAAATGGGGTTCCAGGGAGGGAGAGGCCACTTTGGGGCACAAGGGGACAGCGAGTCCTGGAGAGAGGACCAGAGTTTGGAGTCAGCCAAGACTGCCCCAGCAGAGGAAGGAAGTCCAGCTTGTGCAACACATAACAAGCTACTTTGGGTACTCCTGCCAGATCTTCCCTCTACTGAAGCTCATCCCCTGCCCCCTTTCTTGGTCGCCTTGTTCAGCAAGGTCAGGAGCTCGGGTAGGACTGGAACCGGGAGTAAGGATATCTGGGTAATGACTGCTTAGTATGAGCTACAAGGTGAGAAACAGGAGAGACAATAACTTACACGGGCAGATGGACACACTGTCCAACCTGGGGGCAAAGGGAGGCAGCAGCAGAGACCACAAGTGCAAGGACTGAACCTTCAGCTGCTGGGCCATGAATGTACCGTTTCAGGTGCACCATGGAAGAGGTTCTACTGGAAACTACCTAACCTGGTCCAAGTAGGCAAAAGCAAGATTCTCAGCGGTTACCAACCTGGCTCTTGTAAGAGAGGGCATGCGAGGCTTGTACAAAGAGCTCTGCCACTCCCTTGAAAGGCCCGGTGAGTAGAGAGCGGCCAGTGGTCCTGGAGGAAGACTGTACTTGGTGATGTCCACGGAGATGGAGAGACAGCCAGGCTCAGCCAGGAGTAGAAGGCACCACGAGGGTGGCCTCAGGGGAAAGACAGTGCTTGTGCAGGAGGTCCCATGGTGTAACGGTAAGCACTGGGCTCTGAATCCAGCGGTCTGAGTTCAAATCTCAGTGGGACCTCAGCCTTTCAGCTCTCCCAGGACATTTCTCGACATGGTTACACATAACAGCCTTTCTGTCAGCTCTAATCAGGTTGACCTTACTCTGATCTTCCTTCCTTTCCTGTGCTCCCAGCCATGGGACTGAAATCAGTGCTCGCTTTTGTGCCTTGTGCCCACCAAACCTCTGCAGCTTTCTTGAGCAGTGGCCCCCAGCTCCTGTCTGCTCCATTCAGCTTGACCGCTGCTCCTGCCTGAGGGCTTCCAGCATTGGCCCACCCAATCACACAACACATGGGGTGGAGAACATGCAGACGAAGCCCAGCTCAAAGCAGGCACAAGTAGAGGAGCTCTTCCAGGACTTCTCTGGTCATATATTGGACATATCGAAAGATGGACACTCTACAGTACTCCCTGGGAAACTGTTTCCCATGTTTGACCAGCCTCACGGTAAGACAGGGCTCCTGTGTGAGGCACTACTTGTACTTCAAATCCTGTCCATTACTTCTTGATCTCTCCATTCCACTAACCCTTTGCTGTCTCTCTTTCCTTCTTCAATATTTTCGGTGCTCTCATACAAGATCAGGGAGCTCCACCCACAACTGTGGGTGCCCCAAGATTGGCGACAGACTCAACGTCACAGCACAGAAAAGGTTCTCCCTTTCACTTGCAGAGGACTTGGCAAAACAGGGAAGGAGCAGAAAAAAAAAACCACGACATTAGCCTCCAGCTATGCTGCACAAAGTCTTTAATGAGAAGGAGGAAATGCAGTGGCACAGAATAGAGACCAAGAAACACATCTGCAGGGTTGAGGAACGCACACAGTATGGCCAGTATCCTAAGGACAAACTGCACACAAAGTGCTTTCCTTTTCCCATTCTGCTCACCCTGGTGGCAATGGCAGCCCACCAAGAGCGGTCCCTAACTCCAGCACCCTCTCCCCTTCAGCGGGGTTCAGCAAAGCAGAAGAGAACGAGCCCTTTCTGGAGGGCTCAGAGAAAAGAAGAGCTAGAGGAGACATGGCCACGCCTGCCGTGCAGCGAGGAGAAGTGGAAACGGGTCACTCCTGCCAGGTGCCATGAGGACACCCAGCCTGTCTGCAAGACATGTCCACTACCTGCTGCTGCAGGGTCCCGTCTTCCATCCTACTGCCGAGGGGATGAGCCGCCAGCTTCAGCAGTTCAGACTGCAGCGGGGGACAGGCAGACACATCCCGGACCCGCCCAGACCAAGGGAGCCCCCAGAAGAGATGGGAACTCCCCCGGCACTGAGGGAGCTCCCAACAGCAGCTGACAGAGATGATCCCACGGCTGTGCTCTGAGGGAAAGAGTTGAGGATGGGGCCCGGCAGGGTCACCACCACCGGCGAGGGCTCGATGAACACCGTCGAGTCAGCGCAGCGGGCGACACAGGGCTCACTGCAGCTGCTTGCAAGTGGGGTTGGGCCAGAGGCACAGCAGGGCCGTGGGGGACAGGGTCTGAAGCAAGACATCTCTCGGTGAAGGAAGCAAAGCTGCAACACAGAGCAGGAAGGAAACACAGACCCAAACATCAACTTGGCTCTCATGTCCACAGCTCTCTCTGCAGATACACTTGGCTGCTCTCCATCTCCATTTCTAGCTGCAGGTGCAGGAAATGCCTGCACCTGATCTTTCTAACACACACAACGTGCGTGACGTATTCCCCTAAGTTGGATTTGAAGCACTGGGAGCAAAGATGTGCCTAACTGGCTGCTGATTGCACCAGGACCTCCTACTGCATTTCCCAGTGCAATAGCACAGATGAAGATTGATGCAAGTATCCCAGCACAAATGGGCTGCGTTGAATGGGTGTCTCAGAAATCACCTCTTAAACACACATAGTCTTCTTACAGCTCGTAATGCACTCCTCTGAGTAGCACAGTGCAGGAACATTGACCCACTTTGGATAGGACCAAGCACAGTGGTTTAAAGCACCTGATCATACCCCGTCTCCAGAACAACTGTTGTTGCATTGATGAAGCACTTGGCCATTTTGTTAGAGAGTATCTGCTGCAGGCATAAGTTCTGGTGAGGCAGACACCACTAAAGCTGAGCCCCATTGATACCCTTCTGCTTGAAAGAACACCCTCTACCCAGCTCTCCGCAGTCACATCCATTAAAAGGGACAGAGGTGACAGCCCTTCAACAGTTCAATTGCAGGGCCAAGCTGAGGCCACAGAAATATAAACCTGAGATGCCACCATAGCATCAATTCTGCGTACAGAGAGAGACATGGAGTAGACCCAGACTTACCTCGTTCCTCGAGGAAAGGGAAGCAAGAGAGGAGGATGCAGGTCCTGGAGCAGCGCAGGCTTTTATGCTGTGTCCCAGAGCCCTGTGGGGCCACGAACATTCCTTGCTCATGAAGCATCTGAACACCTAGGAGTTTCCGCTTCCCAAGGCTTCCCTGGTGATTAAGCCCTCGCTTCTTACAACCCACATATTGTCCTCCTTTTCATACCATCGTACATCAAAATCATTCATCTGTATCCCAGGTTTATAAAGTCAATTAACTCCGAGTTCTTACGCAGGACAGACAGATATTTTTAGTTGATTTGCCTCATACAAATCCTTTGGTCTCATTGCCCTCTTCATTGTTAACTTGTCCACGTGTCATGGTGAAATTCAACCATACAGGGCACCTCAAGTCTTCTCTCAAATGTTTTCTTTGCAGGCACTCAGTCTAAAACCAGAGGGACAATTCTCTTCTTGGGTGATCGTAGACACACAGGACGCAATGGGTAATTTCAGGCAGAAGTTCAAGACTGCACAATCCCATATGGGAGGAGAGACGCACGACTCCAGGGACGTGGCAAAGCTCAATGGAAAGGAAAGACCACTGTGAGGTGGAGGGAAGCCCCCTGTGGGCAGGGGTGATGATGGCCACAGGGACCTTGTTTACGCTCATCAGGCTCTACCACAGACTGGTTTTGTGATCAAAACTTGCCCGCATCCTTCCCTGAAGGAGACCCACACTCAAATTGACACGTTTGGCTCTGTAAGGTCATCCCAGAGGATGGAGGTGTGGCTTGCCTGATTAGGAGGAGAGGTGAACGGCAGGGAATGAAAACCTCATGGCCCT
The DNA here is from genome assembly GCF_018691265.1 of Tyto alba. NCBI lineage: Eukaryota > Metazoa > Chordata > Aves > Strigiformes > Tytonidae > Tyto > Tyto alba. Next base: position 74,583 of record NW_024881289.1, on the reverse strand, counting down.
TTTTCCTGATTCAGAGAGGGGGTGGCCAATGCCATGCATTTCACGCTACAAAGACACATCGGATCTGTCTCAGAGCACCTGGGAGTCATCATGATGTGGAAGAGTTGGGAAAAACCCAGAGCTGCTGGCCAGCGTGACTCACCCTGCTGTGGACGTCAGTGGACACGGTCGCCCAGCCTCAGTTGTGCCAGGGATACCAGACCTCATAGTCCCAATTTGCGGCTTTCTGTAAGGAAAAGCACATTTTAGCACCATTCCTGAATCAACTGGTGCTTCTGTGCAACTCGTGCAGCTTCTGCCTTCTAAGGCATTGCCTGCCAGTGGCTGCTCAGGGACCCACGAGAGTGAGTGCAGCCCAGAATGATGTGGGATGGATGGTTCTTCTGGAATGGCTCTGGGACAACCTCCTGCTCTGAGCAGACCAAGCTTAATGTTAAGTTAATCAAGGGATATGGCGATGGAGATCCCATGGAGACATTACCTGAAAGAGACCTGCCTGATCCTCTGGTCTGCTCCCTGTTGTTACAAATGTGCCTTCATTCCCTGGACATGTGGTCATAAAAAACAGGCTGTGGCAGAGCTGTTTGAGCGTGAGGAAGATCCTCATGGCCCTCAATCCTACATGCAATGGGCTTTGCTCCAGCCCACAATGATCCTTTCTTGTCATTGAGCTTTTCCATATCCCTGAGGTGGTGAGTCTTCTCTTGTATAGGATTGGGTAGTCTTGATCTTCCACCTCAACTTCTCAAGTCTCTACTGTGTGTCTACTATGACGCTTGGGCAGATGTCTCTTAGGGTTCGCTTGAGTGCCAGCACTGAAAACACTTCAGAGATAACTCGAGGTGTCCATCTTCGTAGCTGATTTTCAGCATGATTGGTGGACAAGCTCACCATGAAGAGGGCAAAGTGACAAAGGCAATCCGTATGACACAACGTCACCTAAAATCTTCCTCCAGGCTTCCCCGAGACCTTGGAGTTGATTGCCCTTATGAATCTGGGATACAGAGATTCAGATGGATCATTTCAATATTAGGAAACTTCACACTCACCAGGCCCTGATCTGATAGGAGAACTCAACCTCCAGGACATCTGCTGGCGAAGCGGCACAGCGAACTACAAGCAACCCAGGGAACTACTGGAGTGTGTTGAGGACAACGTCCAAGTACATGTGACGCAGAGCCTGACCAGAGGAGAGGCACTGGTGGACGTGTTGTTTACTAGAGTGCAAGAGCAATCAGAGAGGTCAAGATTGGAGGTAGCCTGGGCTGCAGCAGTCACGCCCTGGTGGATTTCTCAGTTTTGAGGAGTGCAGGACAGGTAATAAGTAGAGTCAGGAACCTAAACCTCAGAAAGGCAAGCGGTTGCCCGTTTAGGACACTAGTGCATGGGATCCCTTGGGAAACTACCCTCAGAGGTATAGGAGCAAACCAGAGCTGGGAGATATGAAAGACATTTTTCTGAGGGAGCAAGAGCTCTCAATCCCGACATGCAAGTTGTCGGGCAGGGAAGGCAGGAGGCCACTTGGTAACATCAAGACCTCTCAGAAAAATAAAACACAAAACCAAAAGGAATAGGCAGCAGAGGCAGGGATAGACATTGTGGGGAGATTATAGGCAAATGGCCTTGAAGTGCAAGGAGGATATCGGGAAGTCCAAGGAATTTCTGGAGCTGAACTTGGCTAGGGGTATGAAAAGTAACAAGAAGAGTTTCTTCAGGTACATAGGAGAACAAAGGAAGAGGAAAGAACCTGTACCTCGTCAATGAGTGAAATGGTGAGACACTGAAACAGGATGTCCAGCGCAGTTGTGGATGCCCCTCCCTGGAAGTGATTAATGCCAAATTAGATGAAGCTTTGAGTAACCTGGTCCAGTGGAAGGTGTCCCTGCCCATGGTAGGAGAGTCAGAATTACATGTTCTGAAAGGTCCCTTCCAGCCCAAAGTGTTCCATAACGCGCTCTTTGATGCTAGTTGGAATCAAAGTCAGAGAAAAGAATTTCAGATGAAAGAGCTAAAGGTTTAATCACCAGCAAGGTCTTCCCAAGTGGCAGCTGCTATGTGTTTACATGCCTCATGAGCAAGGAATGTTTGTGGCCCCACAGGGCTCTGGGACACAGCATAAAAGCCTGCGCTGCTTCAGGCTCTGCATCCTCCTCTCTTGCTTCCCTTTCCTGAAGGAACGAGGTAAGTCTGGGTCTGCTTCGTGTCTCTCTCTGTAGGCAGAATTGCTGCCATGGTGGCGTCTCACGTTGGTATTTCTCTGCCGCAGCTTGAATGGTTGAAGGGCTGTCGCCTCTGTCCCTTTTGCTCGAAGTGGATGCGGAGAAATGGGAAGAGGGTGTTCTTTCAAGCAGAAGGGTATCAATGGGGCTCAGCTTTAGTGGTGTCTGCCTCACCAGAACTTATGCCTGCAGCAGATGCTCTCTAACCAAATGGCCAAGTGCTTCATCAATGCAACAACAGTTGTTCTGGAGACGGGGTATGATCAGGTGCTTTAAACCCACTGGGCTTGGTCCTATCACAAAGTGGGTCAATGTTCCTGCACTGTGCTACTCAGAGGAGTGCATTACGAGCTGTAAGAAGACTATGTGTGTTTAAGAGGTGATTTCTGAGACACCCATTCAACGCAGCCCATTTGTGCTGGGATACTTGCATCAATCTTCATCTGTGCTATTGTACTGGGAAATGCAGTAGGAGGTCCTGGTGCAATCAGCAGCCAGTTAGGCACATCTTTGCTCCCAGTGTTTCAAATCCAACTTAGGGGAATACGTCATGCACGTTGTGTGTGTTAGAGAGATCAGGTGCAGGCATTTCCTGCACCTGCAGCTGGAAATGGAGGTGGAGAGCAGCAAAGTGTATCTGCAGAGAGAGCTGTGGACATGAGAGCCAAGTTGATGTTTTGGTCTGTGTTTCCTTCCTGCTCTGTGTTGCAGCTTTGCTTCCTTCACAGAGAGATGTCTTGCTTCAGACCCTGTCCCCCACGGCCCTGCTGTGCCTCTGGCCCAACCCCACTTGCAAGCAGCTGCAGTGAGCCCTGTGTTGCCCGCTGCGCTGACTCGACGGTGTTCATCGAGCCCTCGCCGGTGGTGGTGACCCTGCCGGGCCCCATCCTCAACTCTTTCCCTCAGAGCACGGCCGTGGGATCGTCTCTGTCAGCTGCTGTTGGGAGCTCCCTCAGTGCCAGTGGAGTTCCCATCTCTTCTGGGGGCTCCCTTGGTCTGGGCGGGGTCCGGGATGTGTCTGCCTTTCCCCCGCTGCAGTCTGAACTGCTGAAGCTGGCGGCTCATCCCCTCGGGAGCAGTAGGATGGAAGACGGGACCCTGCAGCAGCAGGTCATGGACATGTCTTGCAGGCAGGCTGGGTGTCCTCATGCCACCTGGCAGGAGTGACCTGTGTCCACTTCTCCTCGCTGCACGGCTGGCGTGGCCATGTCTCCTCTAGCTCTTCTTTTCTCTGAGCCCTCCAGAAAGGGCTCGTTCTCTTCTGCTTTGCTGAACCCCCTGCTGAAGGGGAGAGGGTGCTGGAGTTAGGGACCGCTCTTGGTGGGCTGCCATTGCCACCAGGGTGAGCAGAATGGGAAAAGGAAAGCACTTTGTGTGCAGTTTGTCCTTAGGATACTGGCCATACTGTGTGCATTCCTCAACACTGCAGATGTGTTTCTTGGTCTCTATTCTGTGCCACTGCATTTCCTCCTTCTCATTAAAGACTTTGTGCAGCATAGCTGGAGGCTAATGTCGTGGTTTTTTTTTCTGCTCCTTCCCCGTTTTGCCAAGTCCTCTGCAAGTGAAAGGGAGAACCTTTCTGTGCTGTGACGTTGAGTCTGTCGCCAATCTTGGGGCACCCACAGTTGTGGGTGGAGCTCCCTGATCTTGTATGAGAGCACCGAAAATATTGAAGAAGGAAAAAGAGAGACAGCAAAGGGTTAGTGGAATGGAGAGATCAAGAAGTAATGGACAGGATTTGAAGTACAAGTAGTGCCTCACACAGGAGCCCTGTCTTACTGTGAGGCTGGTCAACATGGGAAACAGTTTCCCAGGGAGTACTGTAGAGTGTCCATCTTTCGATATGTCCAATATATGACCAGAGAAGTCCTGGAAGAGCCTCCTCTACTTGTGCCTGCTTTGAGCTGGGCTTCGTCTGCATGTTCTCCACCCCATGTGTTGTGTGATTGGGTGGGCCAATGCTGGAAGCCCTCAGGCAGGAGCAGCGGTCAAGCTGAATGGAGCAGACAGGAGCTGGGGGCCACTGCTCAAGAAAGCTGCAGAGGTTTGGTGGGCACAAGGCACAAAAGCGAGCACTGATTTCAGTCCCATGGCTGGGAGCACAGGAAAGGAAGGAAGATCAGAGTAAGGTCAACCTGATTAGAGCTGACAGAAAGGCTGTTATGTGTAACCATGTCGAGAAATGTCCTGGGAGAGCTGAAAGGCTGAGGTCCCACTGAGATTTGAACTCAGACCGCTGGATTCAGAGCCCAGAGTGCTTACCGTTACACATGGGACCTCCTTCACAAGCACTGTCTTTCCCCTGAGGCCACCCTCGTGGTGCCTTCTACTCCTGGCTGAGCCTGGCTGTCTCTCCATCTCCGTGGACATCACCAAGTGCAGTCTTCCTCCAGGACCACTGGCCGCTCTCTACTCACCGGGCCTTTCAAGGGAGTGGCAGAGCTCTTTGTACGAGCCTCGCATGCCCTCTCTTACAAGAGCCAGGTTGGTAACCGCTGAGAATCTTGCTTTTGCCTACTTGGACCAGGTTAGGTAGTTTCCAGTAGAACCTCTTCCATGGTGCACCTGAAATGATACATTCATGGCCCAGCAGCTGAAGGTTCAGTCCTTGCACTTGTGGTCTCTGCTGCTGCCTCCCTTTGCCCCCAGGTTGGACAGTGTGTCCATCTGCCTGTGTAAGTTATTGCCTCTCCTGTTTCTCACCTTGTAGCTCATACTAAGCAGCCATTACCCAGATATCCTTACTCCCGGTTCCAGTCCTACCCGAGCTCCTGACCTTGCTGAACAAGGCGACCAAGAGAGGGGGCAGGGGATGAGCTTCAGTAGAGGGAAGATCTGGCAGGAGTATCCAAAGTAGCTTGTTATGTGTTGCACAAGCTGGACTTCCTTCCTCTGCTGGGGCAGTCTTGGCTGACTCCAAACTCTGGTCCTCTCTTCCAGGACTCGCTGTCCCCTTGTGCCCCAAAGTGGCCTCTCCCTCCCTGGAACCCCCATTTTCTCTCCCGAGACTGCTCCAGACTCGGCAAGGTTTCAATGTCCAGCCTGAGAGAAATTTCCCTCATGTCCTGGCACCAGCACACTGCCTGCCCAAAAAGGGTCCATGCACACAGCCAGGAAAAGCTGCAGTGGTGCGTTCCTCCTTCTGCCAAGGTTTGAGCCTGTGTGTTGAGAGCAGGGCCCTTCCTCCCAGCAGTCACACAGGAGGAAACCCATGTGGGGACACTCTATTGGATCTCAGACTTAGCCAGGACACTGAGGACATGACCTCCTGGTACCTTTACACTTTCTAAAGCATTGGGCTGGCATCTGGTACTTCTGAACCCACACGACAGAGCGTGCCGTCATACCCAAGCCTAAGATATCAAATGCCAGGTCACATTCAGAGGAGGCAGGAGAAACACCTAATCACTGGAGAAGGGTTGAATCTCTACAGAGGCACAACTCTGAAAGCTTGTCCCAGAGAATCAGCATTGCTGAGGGCTTTCCTCACATATCCCTGGGATCTGCAGGGCCCAGGTGGGTGGGAGCAGCGAGAGCAGGGCCCAGTCTCTGAAGGCCTTGTAAAAAGGTGGAGGAAACCCCCCTCCAGGGGCTGCGGCACAGGGAAAGGGACAGCATTTTTCCCATCCATGTGCGGTACTGCCATCGGAGGGGACATGTCTCTTCTGGGGTCAGACAGTGGATCTCCAAGCAACAGAGGATGTTCCTGGGCTTCTTCCCAGGATCACTGGTCTCACCCAGCACTCGGGGATCCCAGAGGGGCTCTGTATGAACAGCTGTATGGGCCTGTGCAGGCAGCTTCCTTGCTCAGGGTATTTTGTCCTTGGTTTCCTTCCTGGCAGCGTTGCCTGCTGGGACTAACGTGCTCCCAAGCTCATTTGCTTCCCCAAGGCCATGGTAAATGCTGCCACCTCTGTAGCCTCTGATGGTACTCCTCCCTATGGGACCCTGCGGGGAGGACAATCTGTGCCAACCTTAGAGGCTTCAGTGGGCAGGCAGAGATCTCCCAGAGCTCCCCAGCCCTTGGGAGATGCAGCTCAGGCCAGGCTGGATCACATAGGAGGACAGGCCACCCCCAGCTCCTGCACTCCCGAGGTCTTTCTGGCAGAGGGCAGGCCTTGGCAAGCCAGAGAGCCACCTTCACACAGCGGAAGACCCCTCACCTTCTGCTCTCCAGCCTAAACAAACCCAGCTCCTTCAGCATCTCCCTCAATCACAACGTGCACCAGCATGGAGTTTCTCTGTCCTGTCAGCAGTGTTGGAGAGAAATGCCCCAGTGTCGGGGGAGACGAAATGGAAATGCATGCTAGGCCTTGGAGCACACCCCTCAGCCTGAACACAAGGCCCCAGAGCCTGCAATGACCCTCTTGGCTTCATACTGGTGGGCTTTACTGCCTCCTGCCCCTCTTCCCACTGATGATGGGTGTGTTTGCAGGTGAGGAACTGCCAATTCACGGAAACTCTGGCTTGAAACCCTGCTGGTCAATGCCACGTCCTGGATTGGCAATTACCATCTGTGCCACCGCGTCCGAAAGAGAGAAGGATGCATCTCAGGTGCTCTTCAGCTTTGGGATCAGAGGCAGGGTAGCTCCCTGATGATAATGAGAAGGAAAAGGTGCCTTCTTTTCCAGAAAAGGGGAAGAAGGACTATGTAGGGAACTATGTAAAAGTGATGATAAAGTGGAGCAAGTTCAGTGGAGGTTCCCTAGGCTAGACAGGCGCCAGGGACTCTGGCCTTGTGAGGGAGGCCTGAGGACACAGGGCTTGCTTAGCAGGGAGAAGAAAATGCTTAGGAGGGATTTGATAGGAGCCTCCGAGTGCCTACAAGGAGGCTACTGTGGTGGCTGGACGATGAGAGCTGTGGTCAGAAATTGACCAGGCAGTTTGTAACTGGCTACAGGAACAAAAATCATTACCCTGAGGGTGCCTATGGATGGGAACAGAGAACCAGAGAAGCTGCAAAATGACTGTCCTCAGGGTATTTTATGACCCAGAGGGAGAAGCAATGCTCTGCTGGTGTGAGCCTATTGAAGAAGAAGTATGCAGTCTCAGACTCCCTGGCCTGCCTTCCAAGCAGAAGGATTGTTGGAGCGCAAAGTGGGAGCAGGAAGAGAGGATTTTGTGGGTGCTGCCTCGTGGACGCTTCCTGGGGCATCAAGGGGGCTTCCTTCTTCCCTGCACATAGCTGGGAAGGCTGGTGAAAGAGGGCTCTGCCACACCAGCCCCTGGGGCAATGCTGTGCTGGTCTCAAGGAGTTGCTATGTGGGAGAGGGGCTGGAGAGTCAAGGAGAAAGGACAGGAGATGTGCCAAGTGCAAGTGCAGAACAATGACTGAGCTCCAGTTGCTGTGGGCAAGAGGCTCCCTTACTGCCCATGGTGCAGAGGAAGGAGGGCACAGCTCTCTCTGGGGCTTGTTGTTTCATGGCAGGCTCTAGACTGCAAGGTACCTTGGGATATCACTGGCCCAATGCCTGCTCAAAGCAGGGCTGGCCCCAAAGCCAGGGTGGGCAGAGCAGTGCCTGAGCCCCACTGAAACCTGAGTGTGATACCCAGGCACAGAGACTTCCAAAGGCCTCTGGGCACCTGCTCCAGTGCTTCAACACTCCCTGAGAATCTATGAATGGTGAAAGCAGTCTCTGTCATCTCCTTTTGCCAAGGGAGGCCTTTGTGTTCCGGATTAGGTTATGTCTAGAGGCCTCTCTGTGATGAAAGGCCCTGGGGGAGCCAAGGGTAGCGTCTTGACTGCCCCATGGGAGCTGAGTTTGCTGAGTAAAGGTGGATTTTTCGCGCAGGGAGGCAAGGCACTTGTGGAGACCAGCTGAAGAAAAATTTGTCTACGCTGTCCAGGACTGGAACCCAGGTCAACTGCTTGGAAGGCGGCTATGCTCTGCCACCTACCACCAAACACTCCAGGTGCACTGCTGCCTCCTGCTCCTCCACTTCCCAGACTGCCCAGCCGCCTGCACACACAGATGACCTCAAGCTGGTTGTTGCTGGGAGTTTTTTGAGTGTGTCAGGTGTTGGCTAGGAAACCTCAATCTGTACTAGCCACTGGCTAGGGGAGATCAGCATCAATGACTGGCCAGGTTTAGAGAATGACACTGGAGTAACCACGACTGAGATCTGGGCATGGACGCTGCACAGAGCTATGATAAGGGCAGGGATACCAGGGACCTATTGGTGTGCATGTGGGAGGGAAGGGATCTGTGTCCAGCCCTGATCTCCAACCCTAAGCAGCTGGGGGCAAAGAAAAGGATCAGACCGTCTCTCTTGTCCATGCCTGTGTGAGTGGTGCTGGTGCTTCTGTGGGTGCTGGTAATGGTGCTGCTCCCCATCTGCGGACAAACACGTGCCAGTTCTGCATGTACTATGCAAGTATATGTGTGGTCATATCTATGTACCTCTGTTGGTAGAAGCACAGATGCTCACCCACCCCGTTGCTCACTCCTTTCTCTACGTTCCACCCCAACACCTACCCTTATACTGCCACCAACGAGCCCATTGGGAATACCTTCTCAGCCCTGCTCCTGGCTGGCCCTACGAGTGGGCACGGCAGCAGACTAGGATGGAGAAAGTGCCCGGGTGTTCAAGTTGATCACACTGGTGTCTCCAAAACTAGCTTCAACTGTGTCCTCCTCCCCACTTGCAGATTCCCAGAGGTCCCTGCTGGCAGCTGGGAAGTTGAGATTGAGCAGCCTGATGGGAAGGGAGAAACACAACTGCGTGCCCAGGACACCCACTTCCTCGTGTGGGGAGCTCTGCCTGCTGCTCCACACGCAGCTGTCTGTCTTGCCGAGGGACGCTTTGGGAGCACTGTCTGCTAAGAAGGCAATGGAAGAATAAGGTGAGTGGCAGAGAGAAGGGAGTGGGAGCTCAGGAGGGCCATGGCCATGGGTGCGCAGAGAGCAGGAGCAGTGCATGTTAAAGCTTGCTGGGAAAGATGCAAGGGAGAGGTAGCTACTCTGCTGCTGGAACGCCAAGAAAGAAAAAAAAAATTAAAAATGCCATTAGCAGTGGATGGTTTCGATCCATCGACCTCTGGGTTATGGGCCCAGCACGCTTCCGCTGCACCACTCTGCTCCCCCCAGGATGCCAGCTGGGACTTCTCACAGCCAGGCCTGATGCTCCCTGGCACTGCCAGCACTCACGCCTCATTCCTTTCCTGTATCCTGTGCCCTCACCCAGGCTGGATACATGTCTGCCTGGCTACCTCACTGGAAGTGGGACTGGGGTGGGAAGCTCAAAGGCCTTGCCTTGCCCTTCTCCCCACCTCTCCTGTCCATCACCCTGGATGGGGACTTTCTCTTTGGCCCCCTGAGCTGGCTCTGGAGGAGCTGAAGGAAATCCTTGGACGAGGGGTGCACATAGTGATGCCTCAGCCTGATTCATGGAGGACCCCAGTAGGGATGACAGCACGGTTTTATGTATGTTACAATACAGTTCTGCTAACCAGTCACCTTACTCATGCTATCGAGTGAGCTAATGAGTTCATATTGGAAATGTATGCAACTTGTGATTTTCCCATCAATACATTCTTGTCACATGTACTTGGAGTGGTTTTATACTAGATTTTGGTTAGCCGCACTTGTGGCCGTGGTTACATGCCTGGTGCTTTTTGATGACAAATCTACCATTGTTTTGTCATCTGCATGGGGTGTTCTCAGCCACTGATAGCTGATTTAAGAGAGGTCTTCAGGTCACCCTTCGGTAAAAGCTCTTAGTCCTAGGCAGTGTTTGTTCCTTTAAGCAAGTTGTACTTGTATAGCAGTTAGCACCTTGCCTTTCAGAGCAGCCGTGTGGGCCTTCCCCTGCCCGTGCTGTGCTGTGCTGTGGTGTGCCAACAGCTCCTGGCTTGGCCTCCCTCCTGGCACAGCCCTGCCCTCGCTGCTCCCCCACAGCCCAGGGCATCCCCTGCCACCATGCAGGGTGCCAAAGAGTCTGAGAAACCCCTCCTCTATGCGCCCGGTGCCATTCCTGTCCGGCCCAACACGGCTGGGGGTGGAGGTGGCTCCCCGTCAGGCCAGGGCAGGGCCAGACCAGCCAGACTGAGTGCTCACTAAACTTAGATCCTGTGAGATATTCCAGGAAGTCTCTGGACTGGCTGAGCTTGTAGATCCTGCTTCCCAGGGCAAGGAACAAGGTGGCAGTCCTGAGGCCTGCATTCTCGGGTTGTGTTTGCTCGTTCCCTGTCCCATCCACAGGTCAGAGCATGCAACAACAAGAGAGGAGAAAAGAGCAAAAGGGGGATGGAGACGGCTGGGATGTGGGTTCAGACATGCGTATGGGCGTGTGGCTGCAGCCTGCCTGCTACAGAGTATTTGGCTGCAGATCAAGAGGTCTGTTGCTCCAGGTCTCCCTTCCATTGCTCCTTTTCTTTTTCATCCATGCTGCCAACCCCTCTGAGCTTCTCCTTGCTTGTACTGCCACTGCCAACCTCAGTGGAACTGCTGCAGGGAACAGACCATGCACCAGTAATGGGCTTGTTTCTCCTCTTTCTCTGGGATTTCTCTGCCTGTGCCCCTCAGGGTTTCCCCTAAGATGCTCTACCCCCCACGCAGGCTACCAGCAGCCCCTCTTTCTCTCAGGGGTTGTGAGAGAGTAAACCCATCAGGTGCTGTGATGGCAGGGGATGGAGTCTTGATGCCAGGGTCTCCACAATGTCCTCTTCTGCACTTCTGCGTCTTTCCTAGAAAAGGAGGACACAGGGAAACCTATTCCTCATCATCTCATCCTTAAGCTAAATCTGGGAAAGCCCCTGGAAAAGGCTGTCTATATGTGCAGGGGCTAAGGAGGAGTCAGGCTGAGTATGCTCAGGACCTGAGGCAAGATCTCAGATCTGTGATGTGTCTTCTGTTCATTGTCAGCAATGAGGTCCATATACGTAAACAAGGACCTCTTCTGTAGCTCATAGTTGGCTCTGGACATTTCCCTCTACCCCACTTGCCTGCTGCTCCACACCAGTCTGCCTCCATGAGACCTAAAGTGGAGGGGAAGACGTTGTGAGTGCTGGCAAGATCTCAGATCCATGAGAGTCCCTTCTTTATTAGCAATAAGGGCCATGTTGCACAAGCTCACTTTGGAGAGGAGCATCTCTAGTTTCAGGTGTAGGGAAGACAGATGGTTGGGATATGCTACTTCAGATGTGTGGTTAGGCTCTGAAGTTCTACACAACAAAGAACAAAACTAGACTTCTTTTGGTCTCTTCCATCAACTTCCCTACCTTGTAAATGGGGAGAAGTATCTCCCACCCATGCTGGCATTTCTGGAGGGAGGCAAGAACAAGGGTGGGAGGCAAGGGGGTTTTGCTGTGTCTCTGGGTGCACTGTGCAGCTGCAGGAGCTGTGTCTATGGAGCCAAGACACTCGGCTGCAGCGTGGTCCTTGGAGGCAGCCCAAAAATGGGACTGCACCCCTAGTTGTCAGGATTCCAACCTGTGCAGGGAAAACCCCAATGGATAGAACGAAACACACAATATGACTCACTGGGAGAGAGGTGTCTCCTAGGGTTTAACCTAGGCTGTGCACTGAAATCACTTGAGTGCTGATTTTCAATGTGGGCATTCAGCAGGGAAATGAGCATGCACAATCATGATCTCCCTCTTTGTAACTCCCTGTACGCAAAGAACTGCTGATGACAGAGTGGGAGTCTGTAACTATTGTGCTAACAGTAACCTGTGTACGACCCTGCTTTTGACAGTCAAGACAGCAAAGAGCATGGCTTTTTAAATTTAATCATCTCTTGAATCAGAGACTTGAGAAGCTTCACAGACTGGCCAGCACACACAGTTCCTTGGGACACTTTTCGCGCTCACACTCTTGACTGTGACCTCCTGCCACTCTTGCTCTGCATGCAGACAGGAATATCCACAGGTACCATCTCTATACCTGCTACTACTCAGTGCAGTTTGCCAAATAGTGCTGCTGTGGAGCCAAAAGGGAATCAGAGCTATTTTGTACTACTAATGAAACTGATTGTTTTTTCAGGTCTTTTGTTGTTTTGCTCAATGCTCTGGAAGATAACAATGCTTGGTCAAGCTGGCAAAAGATCTGGACAACCTATTTCACCAAAAAAGCTCTCTCCTGTCTACCTGCAAGTCATCCACACCTCTCATTTATTTTCACCTTGCCCCTCCTCAGTTTCCTCAGCCAGGCCAGGCTCTACCTTTCCCTTTCTATAGATCCCTCCCACTCTCACAACACATCCCCCTACACACCAAGAAGCTGCATGCTAGTCATCCACTTTGCTTTTCTTTGCTGGCAGATACTCCAGCTGGAGAGTGAACCCATCCACCCCATGTCAGGATATCCCAGATGCCCAGCTGAGGAAAAGGCGCTGGGATCTACAGCCACAGTCCCTGTGGTTAAACCTCCAAAGGCCTCTGGAAGGCTGCTACATCTCTTGCTCCATGCAGGTGTGAACCGGGGCTTCTAGTGAGGCGGGTGTCACTGCACAGGGGATGTGCTCAGTAGGGCAGAGAGGACTGGGGCAGGTAGTTGTGGCTGAGTGGGGAAGGCGATGGAGTAGAAATCCATTGGTGTTTCCCCGCGCAGTTTCGAATCCTGCCAACTATGGGGTGCAGTCCCATTTTTGGGCTGCCTGCAAGGACCACGCTGCAGCCGAGTGTCTGGGCACCAGGGACACAGCAAAACCTCCTTGCCTACTGCGCTTGTCCTAACCCCCACCCAAGCCCAAAACTCCCTGATGAATGGGAAATCCTGCTCCCCCCTTTCCAAGATAGCGGAAAAGAACAGACCAGTGCTCAGTATTGGCCATGAGAGAGCTCCACTGTTGTTGGTTCTTCCTCAAAACCACGTGCCTGATCTTATCCAACATCCCAAGCAGAACAACCCCACCAGCTCTCTTCCCTATGCCTCAAACTTTAGCAGCTCATGTCCAAAGAGAGCCTGCACAACATGGCCCTCACTGCTAAAGAAGAAGGGATGTCACCTCATGCACCTGACATCTTGCCAGCACTCACAAATTGCCCATTACTTTATGTCTCACAAACCCAGAGAGCTGTGGAGCAGCAGGCAAGTGGGGGGAAGAGGAGGGGCCAGAGCTGACTATGAGCTTCAGAAGAGGTCCTTCTTTGCATAAGTGGACCTCATTGCTAGCAATGAATTGAAGACACATCATAAATCTGGCGTCTGGGGGATATTCTGCCTGACCCAAATCCGGGCCTCACACACATGCACACCCTTTCCCAGGGGTCTTTCCCAAATTTAGCTTAAGGATGAGATGATGAGGGGTCTCCTCCTCTTCTGGGAAAGACGTGGAAGTGCAAAAGAGGACGCGGTGGTGGCTGTGGCATCAGGAGACTGTCCCCTGCCATCACAGTCCTTGATGGGCGGGATAGAAAAGAGCCGGAGGCTTCCCAGAGGGCTTCTTTCAGTTGCATACCCAGCTGCTCCCAACAGAGCAGCAAGCAGAGTAGGAGCTGCTGGTAGCCTGCCTGTGTGGTGCAGCATCTTGAGGAAAATGGAAACCCTGAGTGGCACACGCAGCGAGATTCCGGAGAAAGAGGAGAGACAAGCTTGTTGCTGGTGCATGGTCTGTTCCCCACAGCAATGCCATTGAAATTGGGTGAAGCACTGTAAGGGAAAAAGAACTATAGAGAGATGTGAGGATGAATGAAGAAGGAAAGGAGCAATTGAGAAGGCAGCTGGAACAGAGCCATGGACGTCTTGCTCCGCAGTGAATGCTTTCCCCTGAGAAATATCCCCCTGCAGCAGGCAGCCTGGGGCCACACTCTCCACGCCTACATCGGCACTCACATCCCAGCCCTCTCCATCCCGCTTTGCTTTTGCCTTCTCTTCCTGGTTTCTGCATGCTCTGATCTGTGGATGGGACAGGGAACCAGCAAACACAAGCCCAAATATGCAGGCCTCGTCCCTTGGCCTCAACGGGAGGCTCTACCAGCTGAGCCTGCCCAGATCCTTCCTGGGAGGACACGCAGCATTTAAGACTGTCCACCACCCAGTCCGATGGGCCAGCCCTGCCCTGGGATGACTGGGAGCCACCTCCACTGCCAACAGTGTTGGGTAGGACAGGAATGGCACCAGGCATGGAGAGGAGGGGTTTCTCTGTCTCTTTGGCACCCTGCATGGGGGTGGGGGCCACCCTCGGCTGTTGGGGATCAGCAAGGGCAGGGCTGTGCCAGGAGGCAGGCCAAGCCAGGAGCTGTTCAGGGAGGACAGCACAGCACAGCACGGGCAGGGGAAGGCCCTTGCAGCTGGTGTGTAAGGAAAGGACCTAAATGCTGTACAGCTTCCTCAGAAGAACAAACCCTGCCGAGGAATAAGAGCTTTTACCTCAGGGTCAATGTGACCTGACGACCCACGCTAAACTGGGTCTCAGTGGCTGAGAACAACCCCGTGCAGACGATAAAACAATAGGAGAATTGTCTTTCAAAAAGCACCCCAGGCATGTAACGACAGTCCTAACAGCAATGGACCTGACTGTAGTATAAACCCCCTTCACCTGCATGGGACATTGGTTTAGAATACCCCGCTGACCATAGGTCCAGACCAGCTACACCGGAGTAGCACATACCAATTTCCTGAGCAATACTGCCTGATTAGCCCACCCTTAACATGAGAAAGTTAATTGGTCAACACAACTGTATTGTTAACATACATACACTGCTTTCCTCTATATCGGGGTCCTCTGCACATTAGGCTGCGGCACCACTATGGGCACAGCTAAAAGAGGGGAATTGATTCCCTTGGTAGTTCTATGCTAAGCGTTCTTGTTTCCCTCCTTGATTCTCCAAGAACTGACTTTTACACCAGGTAAAGTCCCGCAGCCCCCTGGGAGCTGGATTTCTGGGCAGGGTTACAGCCGTCATGAGCTCGCTGGAGAACAGCTCCCCTCCACCCAAGGCTGCTCCCTCGCCCCGGGGTTTCCTTCAGCTCCTCCAGAGCCAGCTCAGGGGGCCAAAGAGAAAGTCCCCATCCAGGGTGATGCAGGAACACAGCACGGGGATCTGCAGTGCAGCTCCCTGCTGCCCTAGTACCTGATGGGCCAGAAACCAGACAATCACTTGGGTGTTGACTGCGAGGTTGCTCTGCAGGTGATGGGCCATCCACGGGAATACTGCTTGTGCCAGCTGCTTGTCTTCATTCCACAGTGGATACCACTGCGTGCTATGTCTTGTTATATTTGAACACCTCTTGGTCCAAAGGAAGTAGACAGCCCATCAGAGGGAGATCTGAGAATGTGAGGGCATGACAATGTCAAAAATGGCCGCCAGGCATTCACAATGCAATATGAGAACCCATGGGGAATGACGCGGTCAGAAGTTGCATCTTCCTCGTGGGAGCTTCCTTGCCTGATGTGCTTCTGGGTACACGGCTAGGATTCCTTGTTCCTGACAGTCAATCACAGGTCTGCCTGAGAGCAGGTGGGTCTGGTGGGGCCAAGAACTGGCTGTCAGCCAGTCACAGAGCATTGTGATCACATCTTGGTTGTGGTGTTTAATAGGAAAATGACAACTGAAAGAAAATTACACCCTCTGTGTATGCATGCGAAGGCACATCTTGGTCAGATGTACTTCATCGTTCATCAGGGCTCCACGGGGATTCACCAAAGCAATCGTCCACCCCAAAAAACTTGCATCAGCACAAGGCAGGTTTTAGCCCAGGAACAGCTTATGGGTAGAGTCCTGCAAAACAAACTGCTTATGCTCATGCAGCATGAAACGTGACAGATGCTCATATCTGACCAAGTCCTGTAGACCAAGAAACTTGTGCTAGAAATGATCCACCTGGCCTATTTGCACATTATACAAAAGGAATAATAATTGTTGCCCCAGCATTGGCTGCATTTTACTTGCTGATTTCTGAGCTGATACGAGACAACTGTACCAGATATGGACGTATCCAGTGCTTAAGAAGAAACCAGGCAGGGTGCCGTGCCTTTTTAATTCAAACAAAGGCACAGCATGCAGCCACATTAGCCCAGGAGAGAGGGAACATGCCTCCCTCTGGGCTGGGTGGAGACCTGTGCCATGCCATACGGTATTCCCAATGGGCACTGTATTGGCTACGTATGGCAAGGCTTTGGTAGTGGAGGGGTTAGGGGGTGTTGCAGGGTGGGCTCTGTCAGACAAGGTAAGGAGCTGCCCCGTGTGGTACACAGCCAGTTCCAGCTCCACAGCGGACCCACCCCATGACACAGCTGAGCCATGCACAAAGGTTGTAGCCCCTCTGTGAAAATGTATTCCACAAAGGGCAGAAACACCAGGCAGAGAGAGGGGGAAGGAGAAAAATAGCGGAAAAGAGCAGAGGGATGATGCATCTCTCACTTGGCTGGTAAAGGAGTCTGGAGTGAAGGAGTAAAGTTGAGCCTGGGACAGGGGAGAGGAAAGGTGCTCGTTATATGTTAGCCTTTTTGTTTTCTCACTACATGAGTCTGTTTTAAGTAGCACAAAGTTATTTTTTCCCATGTCAAGGCTGGTTTGCCCACAAGAGTTCTGCTTAGCCATGTCCTTGTGTTTGTCTTGACCCATGAGCTTTCTGATCCAGTTTTCAGTGCCCTGCACCCCACTGAAGGAGGGGAAAGGAGTGAGCAGCTGGTTGAGTTCTTGGTTGTGCACCCACACGTTGGCATGTGCAGAGCGGTACTTTGGTGGTGGTTCCGTTGGCAGGTCCCAGGATGGAGTGCCTGTCAGCAGCCCTTGGTGGGAGCTGGGAAGGGTAGCCCCGCAGTCACCTCCCGGTAGCAGTGCCAGACTGATGCCGGATGAGGTGGTGGGGTATGGCAGCAGCAAGGGATGGAGCGTTGGGAGCAGCAGCAGCAGCTGCAGGGCCGGGACGGGATGGCTGGTTGCTCTAAGGCTCCTGAGCACTGGCCCCCAGCTACCGTCTGCTCCATTCAACTTGACGGCTGCTCCTGACTGAGGGCATCCAGCAGTGACCCCCTCAATCACACAACACCTGGGGTGGAGAACATGCAGACCAAGCCCAGCTCAAAGCAGGCACAAGTAGAAGAGACTCTTCTTGGCCTTTGCTGGTCATATGCTGGACATCTGCAAAGATGGAGACTCTACAATAATCCCTGGGCAACTGTTTCCCATGTTTGACCAGCCTCACGATAAGAGAGGGCTCCTATGTGTGGCACTACTTGAATTTCCACTCCTGTCCATTGCTTCTTGATTTTTCTATTCTACTGACACTTTGCTGTCTCTCTTTTGCCTGCTTCTTTCTTTTTGGTGCTCTGGTACAAGATCAGGGATCTCCACCCACAACTCTGGTGGTGCCCCAAGATTGGCGACAGACTCACGGTCACGGTAGAGAGCACGTTCTCCCTTTCCATTGCATAGGTGACAGAGGTGACAGCCCTTCAACCGTTCAATTGCAGGGCCAAGCTGAGGCAGAGTAATATCAACCTGAGTCACCACCATGGCAGCAATTTAGCCCGCAGAGAGAGAGACATGGAGCAGACCCAGACTTACCTCGTTCCTCGAGGAAAGTGAAGCAAGAGAGGACGATGCAGGTTTTGGAGCAGCACAGGCTTTTATGCTGTGCCCAGAGCCCTGTGGGGCCACAAACGTTTCTTTGTTCTCAAAGCATCTTCATGTCTAGTAGTTGCCGCTTGTTGAGGCCTCACTGGTGTTTAAGCCCTTGTCTCTCTCACCTGAAATATTTTGCTTTAAATGAATATCATCTATACAGCAATATAATTGATTTATGTCCAGCTCTCCTAAGACCAATTGGTGCAGAGGTCTCAGGATGCTTGTGAATAGATTTTAAGTGGCTTTCCGTCACACAGATCACATTCCTTACATCACCTTCTTACACAGTGAGCTTGGCAACCAGTCATGGTGAAATTCAGCTGTTAGAGACATTGCAAATCAGCACTCAAGTGACTTCAATGCACAGCCTCAGTTAAACCCTAGGAGACACCTCTCTCCCAGTGAGTCATTGTTTGTGTTATGTTCTGTGCTTAATTGTATGCACATATATATAGAGAGAAAGATTTAGGAAACCTTATAGTAAGCTAGTGTGAACCTTGTCATTCTCAAATCTGTAGTTAAGTCACTGTTTCGATTACAACAAACTCCACCAAATCACCTTGTTAATCTTTAAATTGGCCAATCATTAGGTGCTGCTAAAATTTAACCTTTTGACCTACCTCGTACCATTAATAAATCTCAAATTGCTGCTAAATCAAAACTGTGTCAGCTCTCCGGGGATGTGGCAAAGCTCTGCAACAGGGAGAGATCATTGGGGGCTGGAGGAGGCCCCCTGTGGGCAGGAGTGCAGGCCACGAGGACATTGCTCATCAGGCTCTGCCATGGCCTGTTTTTTCTGCCCACGAGCATGGGGAATGAAGGCAGATTCATAACAATGAAGAGTAGGCCACAGAGTCAAGAAGTTCTTTTTGAAGAAGAAAATCCAGGGGATGGGTAGGGAGTGGAAAGGAGGAAAGTGCTCGTTTTCAGCTCTCAACATAGGCAATATGACTTCCAGATGGAGTTAGGGTGGATATTTCAACAGGGAATTGAGCATGCATAGTCATGGTGCCCCTCTTTGTAACTCCACCTACTTGTAGCACTGCTGATGACAGTGGGCATCTTTAAATATTGTGCCAACCCAA
Source organism: Tyto alba (assembly GCF_018691265.1). NCBI lineage: Eukaryota > Metazoa > Chordata > Aves > Strigiformes > Tytonidae > Tyto > Tyto alba. Next base: position 55,765 of record NW_024881289.1, on the reverse strand, counting down.
ATCCTCCATACAAGCCCACTGCCCAGACCGCTTTTTGACTATCAGCATAGCAAATTACACTGCTAGTTGCTTTAATCAATGCTTGAATGAGAGAGGTGAGAAACTTTATCCCCTTTCGGCAGAGAGTCTAGTTGCGAGAGGCTCCTTGGTTTTCCCTTGGCCCACAGGCCATAAGCTGCCAGAGAAAGGAGGCTGCCTCAGTTTTTACATACCAGGACCATTGTTACATCCAGTTCCATGATGTCTCTGCAATGCCAGTGTCTGGACATGGTAGGTGAGTGTCTCCAGGGTGACTTCAGATCAGACAGACAGGCCTTTGAGCCATTACATAAAGAACAGATCCCATCGCATCCCCAGATAGCATACCTTCTTCCATTCTCCCTCCAGCCCCTCAGCACACACAGCTCCTCAAGTTGCTTCTCATGCTTTCCCTCTTAACTGCAACCACATCCCACCCTTGCTCTGCATGCAGACAGGCACTACCAGTTGCACCACCTCTATGCCAACTACTCAACGCCATTTGCCAAATAGACCTGCTCCAGAGCCAAAAGGGAATCAGAGCTACTTTAATCTAGTGATGGAAATGATCAGTTTTGCAGGTCATTTGGTATTTTGGTCCATGCTCAGGAGGATAACAATGTTTGTCAGGTCAGTGCTGGAAAAAAAGATCTGGACACACCTATTGCATCAAAACAAGCTCTCTCTTGTCTCTCTGCAAGTCACCCACATCTCCTATTTACTCTCACTTTGTCTCTCCTCAGCTTATTTCAGCCAGGCTCTACCTTGCCCCTTCCATAGATCTCCCACGCTCGCAAACCATTCCCCCTACATGCCAATGACCTGCATGGCAGTCATGCGCTTTGTTCAAGTGTTGACACCACTCTACATCCCCAAGAGGCTGGGGGTACTGCTGGGAGGTCACCATCTTCCCTGCAGGAATGTCCCCACTGTAATGTTTACTGGAGGCTTGGAGTGCTCCTCAGATAAATTTGAAAACCCATCTGGGGGCTAATAGCCCAGCTCACAATTATTACCATTCCTGGTTGTCTCCACAGAGCTGCCTTCCCTTCTTCCCTAGAAGCAGCAGGGATGCCAGCTGGAGAGTGAACCCATCCACCCCATGGCAGGATATCCCAGATGCCCAGCTGAGGACAAGGCGCTGGGATCTACAGCCACAGTCCTTGTGGTTAAACCTCCAAAAGCCTCTGGAAGGCTGGTACCTCTCATGCTCCATGCAAGTGTGAACCACGGGGCTTCTAGTGAAGCCTGGACGAAAAACTCCTGGGGAGGCGGGTGTCACTGCACAGAGCATGCTCTCAGCAAGGAAGAGATGTCTGGGGCAGGTAGTTGTGGCCGAGTGGTGAAGCGATGAACTAGAAATCCATTGGGGTTTTCCCCGTGCAGGTTGGAATCCTGCCAACTACTTGGTGCAGTCCCATTTTTGGGCTGCCTCCAAGGACCACGCTGCAGCCGAGTGTCTTGGCTCCATAGACACAGCTCCTGCAGCTGAACAGTGCACCCAGAGACACAACAAAACCCCCTTGCCTCCCACCCTTGTTCTTGCCTCCCTCCGGAAATGCCAGCATGGGTGGGAAATTCTTCTCCCCATTTACAAGGTAGGGAAGTTGATGGAAGAGACCAAAAGAAGTCTAGTTTTGTTCTTTGTTGTGTAGAACTTCAGAGCCTAACCACACATCTGAAGTAGCATAACCCAACCATCTGTCTTCCCTACACCTGAAACTAGAGATGCTCCTCTCCAAAGTGAGCCTGTGCAGCATGGCCCTTATTGCTAATAAAGAAGGGACTCTCATGGATCTGAGATCTTGCCAGCACTCACAACGTCTTCCCCTCCACTTTAGGTCTCATGGAGGCAGACTGGTGTGGAGCAGCAGGCAAGTGGGGTAGAGGGAAATGTCCAGAGCCAACTATGAGCTACAGAAGAGGTCCTTGTTTACGTATATGGACCTCATTGCTGACAATGAACAGAAGACACATCACAGATCTGAGATCTTGCCTCAGGTCCTGAGCATACTCAGCCTGACTCCTCCTTAGCCCCTGCACATATAGACAGCCTTTTCCAGGGGGCTTTCCCAGATTTAGCTTAAGGATGAGATGATGAGGAATAGGTTTCCCTGTGTCCTCCTTTTCTAGGAAAGACGCAGAAGTGCAGAAGAGGACATTGTGGAGACCCTGGCATCAAGACTCCATCCCCTGCCATCACAGCACCTGATGGGTTTACTCTCTCACAACCCCTGAGAGAAAGAGGGGCTGCTGGTAGCCTGCGTGGGGGGTAGAGCATCTTAGGGGAAACCCTGAGGGGCACAGGCAGAGAAATCCCAGAGAAAGAGGAGAAACAAGCCCATTACTGGTGCATGGTCTGTTCCCTGCAGCAGTTCCACTGAGGTTGGCAGTGGCAGTACAAGCAAGGAGAAGCTCAGAGGGGTTGGCAGCATGGATGAAAAAGAAAAGGGGCAATGGAAGGGAGACCTGGAGCAACAGACCTCTTGATCTGCAGCCAAATACTCTGTAGCAGGCAGGCTGCAGCCACACGCCCATACGCATGTTTGAACCCATATCGCAGCCCTCTCCATCCCGCTTTTGCTCTTTTCTCCTCTCTTGTTGTTGCATGCTCTGACCTGTGGATGGGACAGGGAACGATCAAACTCAACCCAAGGATGCAGGCCTCAGGACTGCCACCTTGTTCCTTGCCCTGGGAAGCAGGATCTACAAGCTCAGCCAGTCCAGAGACTTCCTGGAATATCTCACAGGATCTAAGTTTGGTGAGCACTCAGTCTGGCTGGTCTGGCCCTACCCTGGGCTAACAGGGAGCCATCTCCACCCCCAGCTGTGTTGGGCCGGACAGGAATGGCACCGGGCGCATAGAGGAGGGGTTTCTCAGACTCTTTGGCACCCTGCATGGTGGCAGGGGATGCCCTGGGCTGTGGGGGAGCAGCGAGGGCAGGGCTGTGCCAGGAGGGAGGCCAAGCCAGGAGCTGTTGGCACACCACAGCACAGCACAGCACGGGCAGGGGAAGGCCCACACGGCTGCTCTGAAAGGCAAGGTGCTAACTGCTATACAAGTACAACTTGTTTAAAGGAACAAACAGTGCCTAGGACTAAGAGCTTTTACCGAAGGGTGACCTGAAGACCTCTCTTAAATCAGCTATCAGTGGCTGAGAACACCCCATGCAGATGACAAAACAATGGTAGATTTGTCATCAAAAAGCACCAGGCATGTAACCACGGCCACAAGTGCGGCTAACCAAAATCTAGTATAAAACCACTCCAAGTACATGTGACAAGAATGTATTGATGGGAAAATCACAAGTTGCATACATTTCCAATATGAACTCATTAGCTCACTCGATAGCATGAGTAAGGTGACTGGTTAGCAGAACTGTATTGTAACATACATAAAACCGTGCTGTCATCCCTACTGGGGTCCTCCATGAATCAGGCTGAGGCATCACTATGTGCACCCCTCGTCCAAGGATTTCCTTCAGCTCCTCCAGAGCCAGCTCAGGGGGCCAAAGAGAAAGTCCCCATCCAGGGTGATGGACAGGAGAGGTGGGGAGAAGGGCAAGGCAAGGCCTTTGAGCTTCCCACCCCAGTCCCACTTCCAGTGAGGTAGCCAGGCAGACATGTATCCAGCCTGGGTGAGGGCACAGGATACAGGAAAGGAATGAGGCGTGAGTGCTGGCAGTGCCAGGGAGCATCAGGCCTGGCTGTGAGAAGTCCCAGCTGGCATCCTGGGGGGAGCAGAGTGGTGCAGCGGAAGCGTGCTGGGCCCATAACCCAGAGGTCGATGGATCGAAACCATCCACTGCTAATGGCATTTTTAATTTTTTTTTTCTTTCTTGGCGTTCCAGCAGCAGAGTAGCTACCTCTCCCTTGCATCTTTCCCAGCAAGCTTTAACATGCACTGCTCCTGCTCTCTGCGCACCCATGGCCATGGCCCTCCTGAGCTCCCACTCCCTTCTCTCTGCCACTCACCTTATTCTTCCATTGCCTTCTTAGCAGACAGTGCTCCCAAAGCGTCCCTCGGCAAGACAGACAGCTGCGTGTGGAGCAGCAGGCAGAGCTCCCCACACGAGGAAGTGGGTGTCCTGGGCACGCAGTTGTGTTTCTCCCTTCCCATCAGGCTGCTCAATCTCAACTTCCCAGCTGCCAGCAGGGACCTCCGGGAATCTGCAAGTGGGGGAGGAGGACACAGTTGAAGCTAGTTTTGGAGACACCAGTGTGATCAACTTGAACACCCGGGCACTTTCTCCATCCTAGTCTGCTGCCGTGCCCACTCGTAGGGCCAGCCAGGAGCAGGGCTGAGAAGGTATTCCCAATGGGCTCGTTGGTGGCAGTATATGGGTAGGTGTTGGGGTGGAACGTAGAGAAAGGAGTGAGCAACGGGGTGGGTGAGCATCTGTGCTTCTACCAACACAGGTACATACACATGACCACACATATACTTGCATAGTACATGCAGAACTGGCACGTGTTTGTCCGCACATGGGGAGCAGCACCATTACCAGCACCCACAGAAGCACCAGCACCACTCACACAGGCATGGACAAGAGAGACGGTCTGATCCTTTTCTTTGCCCCCAGCTGCTTAGGGTTGGAGATCAGGGCTGGACACAGATCCCTTCCCTCCCACATGCACACCAATAGGTCCCTGGTATCCCTGCCCTTATCATAGCTCTGTGCAGCGTCCATGCCCAGATCTCAGTCGTGGTTACTCCAGTGTCATTCTCTAAACCTGGCCAGTCATTGATGCTGATCTCCCCTAGCCAGTGGCTAGTACAGATTGAGGTTTCCTAGCCAACACCTGACACACTCAAAAAACTCCCAGCAACAACCAGCTTGAGGTCATCTGTGTGTGCAGGCGGCTGGGCAGTCTGGGAAGTGGAGGAGCAGGAGGCAGCAGTGCACCTGGAGTGTTGGTGGTAGGTGGCAGAGCATAGCCGCCTTCCAAGCAGTTGACCTGGGTTCCAGTCCTGGACAGCGTAGACAAATTTTTCTTCAGCTGGTCTCCACAAGTGCCTTGCCTCCCCTGCGCGAAAAATCCACCTTTACTCAGCAAACTCAGCTCCCATGGGGCAGTCAAGACGCTACCCTTGGCTCCCCCAGGGCCTTTCATCACAGAGAGGCCTCTGGACATAACCTAATCCGGAACACAAAGGCCTCCCTTGGCAAAAGGAGATGACAGAGACTGCTTTCACCATTCATAGATTCTCAGGGAGTGTTGAAGCACTGGAGCAGGTGCCCAGAGGCCTTTGGAAGTCTCCGTGCCTGGGTATCACACTCAGGTTTCAGTGGGGCTCAGGCACTGCTCTGCCCACCCTGGCTTTGGGGCCAGCCCTGCTTTGAGCAGGCATTGGGCCAGTGATATCCCAAGGTACCTTGCAGTCTAGAGCCTGCCATGAAACAACAAGCCCCAGAGAGAGCTGTGCCCTCCTTCCTCTGCACCATGGGCAGTAAGGGAGCCTCTTGCCCACAGCAACTGGAGCTCAGTCATTGTTCTGCACTTGCACTTGGCACATCTCCTGTCCTTTCTCCTTGACTCTCCAGCCCCTCTCCCACATAGCAACTCCTTGAGACCAGCACAGCATTGCCCCAGGAGCTGGTGTGTCAGAGCCCTCCTTCACCAGCCTTCCCAGCTATGTGCAGGGAAGAAGGAAGCCCCCTTGATGCCCCAGGAAGCGTCCACGAGGCAGCACCCACAAAATCCTCTCTTCCTGCTCCCACTTTGCGCTCCAACAATCCTTCTGCTTGGAAGGCAGGCCAGGGAGTCTGAGACTGCATACTTCTTCTTCAATAGGCTCACACCAGCAGAGCATTGCTTCTCCCTCTGGGTCATAAAATACCCTGAGGACAGTCATTTTGCAGCTTCTCTGGTTCTCTGTTCCCATCCATAGGCACCCTCAGGGTAATGATTTTTGTTCCTGTAGCCAGTTACAAACTGCCTGGTCAATTTCTGACCACAGCTCTCATCGTCCAGCCACAACAGTAGCCTCCTTGTAGGCACTAGGAGGCTCCTATCAGATCCCTCCTAGGCATTTTCTTCTCCCTGCTAAGCAAGCCCTGTGTCCTCAGGCCTCCCTCACAAGGCCAGAGTCCCTGGCGCCTGTCTAGCCTAAGGAACCTCCACTGAACTTGCTCCACTTTATCATCACTTTTACATAGTTCCCTACATAGTCCTTCTTCCCCTTTTCTGGAAAAGAAGGCACCTTTTCCTTCTCATTATCATCAGGGAGCTACCCTGCCTCTGATCCCAAAGCTGAAGAGCACCTGAGATGCATCCTTCTCTCTTTCGGACGCGGTGGCACAGATGGTAATTGCCAATCCAGGACGTGGCATTGACCAGCAGGGTTTCAAGCCAGAGTTTCCGTGAATTGGCAGTTCCTCACCTGCAAACACACCCATCATCAGTGGGAAGAGGGGCAGGAGGCAGTAAAAGCCCACCAGTATGAGGCCAAGAGGGTCATTGCAGGCTCTGGGGCCTTGTGTTCAGGCTGAGGGGTGTGCTCCAAGGCCTAGCATGCATTTCCATTTCGTCTCCCCCGACACTGGGGCATTTCTCTCCAACACTGCTGACAGGACAGAGAAACTCCATGCTGGTGCACGTTGTGATTGAGGGAGATGCTGAAGGAGCTGGGTTTGTTTAGGCTGGAGAGCAGAAGGTGAGGGGTCTTCCGCTGTGTGAAGGTGGCTCTCTGGCTTGCCAAGGCCTGCCCTCTGCCAGAAAGACCTCGGGAGTGCAGGAGCTGGGGGTGGCCTGTCCTCCTATGTGATCCAGCCTGGCCTGAGCTGCATCTCCCAAGGGCTGGGGAGCTCTGGGAGATCTCTGCCTGCCCACTGAAGCCTCTAAGGTTGGCACAGATTGTCCTCCCCGCAGGGTCCCATAGGGAGGAGTACCATCAGAGGCTACAGAGGTGGCAGCATTTACCATGGCCTTGGGGAAGCAAATGAGCTTGGGAGCACGTTAGTCCCAGCAGGCAACGCTGCCAGGAAGGAAACCAAGGACAAAATACCCTGAGCAAGGAAGCTGCCTGCACAGGCCCATACAGCTGTTCATACAGAGCCCCTCTGGGATCCCCGAGTGCTGGGTGAGACCAGTGATCCTGGGAAGAAGCCCAGGAACATCCTCTGTTGCTTGGAGATCCACTGTCTGACCCCAGAAGAGACATGTCCCCTCCGATGGCAGTACCGCACATGGATGGGAAAATGCTGTCCCTTTCCCTGTGCCGCAGCCCCTGGAGGGGGGTTTCCTCCACCTTTTTACAAGGCCTTCAGAGACTGGGCCCTGCTCTCGCTGCTCCCACCCACCTGGGCCCTGCAGATCCCAGGGATATGTGAGGAAAGCCCTCAGCAATGCTGATTCTCTGGGACAAGCTTTCAGAGTTGTGCCTCTGTAGAGATTCAACCCTTCTCCAGTGATTAGGTGTTTCTCCTGCCTCCTCTGAATGTGACCTGGCATTTGATATCTTAGGCTTGGGTATGACGGCACGCTCTGTCGTGTGGGTTCAGAAGTACCAGATGCCAGCCCAATGCTTTAGAAAGTGTAAAGGTACCAGGAGGTCATGTCCTCAGTGTCCTGGCCTAAGTCTGAGATCCAATAGAGTGTCCCCACATGGGTTTCCTCCTGTGTGACTGCTGGGAGGAAGGGCCCTGCTCTCAACACACAGGCTCAAACCTTGGCAGAAGGAGGAACGCACCACTGCAGCTTTTCCTGGCTGTGTGCATGGACCCTTTTTGGGCAGGCAGTGTGCTGGTGCCAGGACATGAGGGAAATTTCTCTCAGGCTGGACATTGAAACCTTGCCGAGTCTGGAGCAGTCTCGGGAGAGAAAATGGGGGTTCCAGGGAGGGAGAGGCCACTTTGGGGCACAAGGGGACAGCGAGTCCTGGAAGAGAGGACCAGAGTTTGGAGTCAGCCAAGACTGCCCCAGCAGAGGAAGGAAGTCCAGCTTGTGCAACACATAACAAGCTACTTTGGATACTCCTGCCAGATCTTCCCTCTACTGAAGCTCATCCCCTGCCCCCTCTCTTGGTCGCCTTGTTCAGCAAGGTCAGGAGCTCGGGTAGGACTGGAACCGGGAGTAAGGATATCTGGGTAATGGCTGCTTAGTATGAGCTACAAGGTGAGAAACAGGAGAGGCAATAACTTACACAGGCAGATGGACACACTGTCCAACCTGGGGGCAAAGGGAGGCAGCAGCAGAGACCACAAGTGCAAGGACTGAACCTTCAGCTGCTGGGCCATGAATGTATCATTTCAGGTGCACCATGGAAGAGGTTCTACTGGAAACTACCTAACCTGGTCCAAGTAGGCAAAAGCAAGATTCTCAGCGGTTACCAACCTGGCTCTTGTAAGAGAGGGCATGCGAGGCTCGTACAAAGAGCTCTGCCACTCCCTTGAAAGGCCCGGTGAGTAGAGAGCGGCCAGTGGTCCTGGAGGAAGACTGCACTTGGTGATGTCCACGGAGATGGAGAGACAGCCAGGCTCAGCCAGGAGTAGAAGGCACCACGAGGGTGGCCTCAGGGGAAAGACAGTGCTTGTGAAGGAGGTCCCATGTGTAACGGTAAGCACTCTGGGCTCTGAATCCAGCGGTCTGAGTTCAAATCTCAGTGGGACCTCAGCCTTTCAGCTCTCCCAGGACATTTCTCGACATGGTTACACATAACAGCCTTTCTGTCAGCTCTAATCAGGTTGACCTTACTCTGATCTTCCTTCCTTTCCTGTGCTCCCAGCCATGGGACTGAAATCAGTGCTCGCTTTTGTGCCTTGTGCCCACCAAACCTCTGCAGCTTTCTTGAGCAGTGGCCCCCAGCTCCTGTCTGCTCCATTCAGCTTGACCGCTGCTCCTGCCTGAGGGCTTCCAGCATTGGCCCACCCAATCACACAACACATGGGGTGGAGAACATGCAGACGAAGCCCAGCTCAAAGCAGGCACAAGTAGAGGAGGCTCTTCCAGGACTTCTCTGGTCATATATTGGACATATCGAAAGATGGACACTCTACAGTACTCCCTGGGAAACTGTTTCCCATGTTTGACCAGCCTCACAGTAAGACAGGGCTCCTGTGTGAGGCACTACTTGTACTTCAAATCCTGTCCATTACTTCTTGATCTCTCCATTCCACTAACCCTTTGCTGTCTCTCTTTTTCCTTCTTCAATATTTTCGGTGCTCTCATACAAGATCAGGGAGCTCCACCCACAACTGTGGGTGCCCCAAGATTGGCGACAGACTCAACGTCACAGCACAGAAAAGGTTCTCCCTTTCACTTGCAGAGGACTTGGCAAAACGGGGAAGGAGCAGAAAAAAAAACCACGACATTAGCCTCCAGCTATGCTGCACAAAGTCTTTAATGAGAAGGAGGAAATGCAGTGGCACAGAATAGAGACCAAGAAACACATCTGCAGTGTTGAGGAATGCACACAGTATGGCCAGTATCCTAAGGACAAACTGCACACAAAGTGCTTTCCTTTTCCCATTCTGCTCACCCTGGTGGCAATGGCAGCCCACCAAGAGCGGTCCCTAACTCCAGCACCCTCTCCCCTTCAGCAGGGGGTTCAGCAAAGCAGAAGAGAACGAGCCCTTTCTGGAGGGCTCAGAGAAAAGAAGAGCTAGAGGAGACATGGCCACGCCAGCCGTGCAGCGAGGAGAAGTGGACACAGGTCACTCCTGCCAGGTGGCATGAGGACACCCAGCCTGCCTGCAAGACATGTCCATGACCTGCTGCTGCAGGGTCCCGTCTTCCATCCTACTGCTCCCGAGGGGATGAGCCGCCAGCTTCAGCAGTTCAGACTGCAGCGGGGGACAGGCAGACACATCCCGGACCCGCCCAGACCAAGGGAGCCCCCAGAAGAGATGGGAACTCCACTGGCACTGAGGGAGCTCCCAACAGCAGCTGACAGAGACGATCCCACGGCCGTGCTCTGAGGGAAAGAGTTGAGGATGGGGCCCGGCAGGGTCACCACCACCGGCGAGGGCTCGATGAACACCGTCGAGTCAGCGCAGCGGGCAACACAGGGCTCACTGCAGCTGCTTGCAAGTGGGGTTGGGCCAGAGGCACAGCAGGGCCGTGGGGGACAGGGTCTGAAGCAAGACATCTCTCTGTGAAGGAAGCAAAGCTGCAACACAGAGCAGGAAGGAAACACAGACCAAAACATCAACTTGGCTCTCATGTCCACAGCTCTCTCTGCAGATACACTTTGCTGCTCTCCACCTCCATTTCCAGCTGCAGGTGCAGGAAATGCCTGCACCTGATCTCTCTAACACACACAACGTGCATGACGTATTCCCCTAAGTTGGATTTGAAACACTGGGAGCAAAGATGTGCCTAACTGGCTGCTGATTGCACCAGGACCTCCTACTGCATTTCCCAGTACAATAGCACAGATGAAGATTGATGCAAGTATCCCAGCACAAATGGGCTGCGTTGAATGGGTGTCTCAGAAATCACCTCTTAAACACACATAGTCTTCTTACAGCTCGTAATGCACTCCTCTGAGTAGCACAGTGCAGGAACATTGACCCACTTTGTGATAGGACCAAGCCCAGTGGGTTTAAAGCACCTGATCATACCCCGTCTCCAGAACAACTGTTGTTGCATTGATGAAGCACTTGGCCATTTGGTTAGAGAGCATCTGCTGCAGGCATAAGTTCTGGTGAGGCAGACACCACTAAAGCTGAGCCCCATTGATACCCTTCTGCTTGAAAGAACACCCTCTTCCCATTTCTCCGCATCCACTTCGAGCAAAAGGGACAGAGGCGACAGCCCTTCAACCATTCAAGCTGCGGCAGAGAAATACCAACGTGAGACGCCACCATGGCAGCAATTCTGCCTACAGAGAGAGACACGAAGCAGACCCAGACTTACCTCGTTCCTTCAGGAAAGGGAAGCAAGAGAGGAGGATGCAGAGCCTGAAGCAGCGCAGGCTTTTATGCTGTGTCCCAGAGCCCTGTGGGGCCACAAACATTCCTTGCTCATGAGGCATGTAAACACATAGCAGCTGCCACTTGGGAAGACCTTGCTGGTGATTAAACCTTTAGCTCTTTCATCTGAAATTCTTTTCTCTGACTTTGATTCCAACTAGCATCAAAGAGCGCGTTATGGAACACTTTGGGCTGGAAGGGACCTTTCAGAACATGTAATTCTGACTCTCCTACCATGGGCAGGGACACCTTCCACTGGACCAGGTTACTCAAAGCTTCATCTAATTTGGCATTAATCACTTCCAGGGAGGGGGCATCCACAACTGCGCTGGACATCCTGTTTCAGTGTCTCACCATTTCACTCATTGACGAGGTACAGGTTCTTTCCTCTTCCTTTGTTCTCCTATGTACCTGAAGAAACTCTTCTTGTTACTTTTCATACCCCTATCCAAGTTCAGCTCCAGAAATTCCTTGGACTTCCCGATATCCTCCTTGCACTTCAAGGCCATTTGCCTATAATCTCCCCACAATGTCTATCCCTGCCTCTGCTGCCTATTCCTTTTGGTTTTGTGTTTTATTTTTCTGAGAGGTCTTGATGTTACCAAGTGGCCTCCTGCCTTCCCTGCCCGACAACTTGCATGTCGGGATTGAGAGCTCTTGCTCCCTCAGAAAAATGTCTTTCATTATCTCCCAGCTCTGGTTTGCTCCTATACCTCTGAGGGTAGTTTCCCAAGGGATCCCATGCACTAGTGTCCTAAACGGGCAACCGCTTGCCTTTCTGAGGTTTAGGTTCCTGACTCTACTTATTACCTGTCCTGCACTCCTCAAAACTGAGAAATCCACCAGGGCGTGACTGCTGCAGCCCAGGCTACCTCCAATCTTGACCTCTCTGATTGCTCTTGCACTCTAGTAAACAACACGTCCACCAGTGCCTCTCCTCTGGTCAGGCTCTGCGTCACATGTACTTGGACGTTGTCCTCAACACACTCCAGTAGTTCCCTGGGTTGCTTGTAGTTCGCTGTGCCGCTTCGCCAGCAGATGTCCTGGAGGTTGAGTTCTCCTATCAGATCAGGGCCTGGTGAGTGTGAAGTTTCCTAATATTGAAATGATCCATCTGAATCTCTGTATCCCAGATTCATAAGGGCAATCAACTCCAAGGTCTCGGGGAAGCCTGGAGGAAGATTTTAGGTGACGTTGTGTCATACGGATTGCCTTTGTCACTTTGCCCTCTTCATGGTGAGCTTGTCCACCAATCATGCTGAAAATCAGCTACGAAGATGGACACCTCGAGTTATCTCTGAAGTGTTTTCAGTGCTGGCACTCAAGCGAACCCTAAGAGACATCTGCCCAAGCGTCATAGTAGACACACAGTAGAGACTTGAGAAGTTGAGGTGGAAGATCAAGACTACCCAATCCTATACAAGAGAAGAGACTCACCACCTCAGGGATATGGAAAAGCTCAATGACAAGAATGGATCATTGTGGGCTGGAGCAAAGCCCATTGCATGTAGGATTGAGGGCCATGAGGATCTTCCTCACGCTCAAACAGCTCTGCCACAGCCTGTTTTTTATGACCACATGTCCAGGGAATGAAGGCACATTTGTAACAACAGGGAGCAGACCAGAGGATCAGGCAGGTCTCTTTCAGGTAATGTCTCCATGGGATCTCCATCGCCATATCCCTTGATTAACTTAACATTAAGCTTGGTCTGCTCAGAGCAGGAGGTTGTCCCAGAGCCATTCCAGAAGAACCATCCATCCCACATCATTCTGGGCTGCACTCACTCTCGTGGGTCCCTGAGCAGCCACTGGCAGGCAATGCCTTAGAAGGCAGAAGCTGCACGAGGTTGCACAGAAGCACCAGTTGATTCAGGAATGGTGCTAAAATGTGCTTTTCCTTACAGAAAGCCGCAAATTGGGACTATGAGGTCTGGTATCCCTGGCACAACTGAGGCTGGGCGACCGTGTCCACTGACGTCGAAAGCAGGGTGAGTCCTGCTTGCCAGCAGCTCTGGGATTTTCCCAACTCTTCCACATCATGATGACTCCCAGGTGCTCTGAGACAGATCCGATGTGTCTTTGTAGCATGAAATGCATGGCATTGGCCACCCCCTCTCTGAATCAGGAAAAAGGGCCATGAGGTTTTCATTCCCTGCCGTTCACCTCTCCTCCTAATCAGGCAAGCCACACCTCCATCCTCTGGGATGACCTTACAGAGCCAAACGGGTCAATTTGGGTGTGGGTCTCCTTCAGGGAAGGATGCGGGCAAGTTTTGATCACAAAACCAGTCTGTGGTAGAGCCTGATGAGCGTAAACAAGGTCCCTGTGGCCATCATCACCCCTGCCCACAGGGGGCTTCCCTCCACCTCACAGTGGTCTTTCCTTTCCATTGAGCTTTGCCACGTCCCTGGAGTGGTGCGTCTCTCCTCCCATATGGGATTGTGCAGTCTTGAACTTCTGCCTGAAATTACCCATTGCGTCCTGTGTGTCTACGATCACCCAAGAAGAGAATTGTCCCTCTGGTTTTAGACTGAGTGCCTGCAAAGAAAACATTTGAGAGAAGACTTGAGGTGCCCTGTATGGTTGAATTTCACCATGACACGTGGACAAGTTAACAATGAAGAGGGCAATGAGACCAAAGGGATTTGTATGAGGCAAATCAACTAAAAATATCTGTCTGTCCTGCGTAAGAACTCGGAGTTAATTGACTTTATAAACCTGGGATACAGATGAATGATTTTGATGTACGATGGTATGAAAAGGAGGACAATATGTGGGTTGTAAGAAGCGAGGGCTTAATCACCAGGGAAGCCTTGGGAAGCGGAAACTCCTAGGTGTTCAGATGCTTCATGAGCAAGGAATGTTCGTGGCCCCACAGGGCTCTGGGACACAGCATAAAAGCCTGCGCTGCTCCAGGACCTGCATCCTCCTCTCTTGCTTCCCTTTCCTCGAGGAACGAGGTAAGTCTGGGTCTACTCCATGTATCTCTCTGTACGCAGAATTGATGCTATGGTGGCATCTCAGGTTTATATTTCTGTGGCCTCAGCTTGGCCCTGCAATTGAACTGTTGAAGGGCTGTCACCTCTGTCCCTTTTAATGGATGTGACTGCGGAGAGCTGGGTAGAGGGTGTTCTTTCAAGCAGAAGGGTATCAATGGGGCTCAGCTTTAGTGGTGTCTGCCTCACCAGAACTTATGCCTGCAGCAGATGCTCTCTAACCAAATGGCCAAGTGCTTCATCAATGCAACAACAGTTGTTCTGGAGACGGGGTATGATCAGGTGCTTTAAACCCACTGGGCTTGGTCCTATCCTAAAGTGGGTCAATGTTCCTGCACTGTGCTACTCAGAGGAGTGCATTACGAGCTGTAAGAAGACTATGTGTGTTTAAGAGGTGATTTCTGAGACACCCATTCAACGCAGCCCATTTGTGCTGGGATACTTGCATCAATCTTCATCTGTGCTATTGCACTGGGAAATGCAGTAGGAGGTCCTGGTGCAATCAGCAGCCAGTTAGGCACATCTTTGCTCCCAGTGCTTCAAATCCAACTTAGGGGAATACGTCACGCACGTTGTGTGTGTTAGAAAGATCAGGTGCAGGCATTTCCTGCACCTGCAGCTAGAAATGGAGATGGAGAGCAGCCAAGTGTATCTGCAGAGAGAGCTGTGGACATGAGAGCCAAGTTGATGTTTTGGTCTGTGTTTCCTTCCTGCTCTGTGTTGCAGCTTTGCTTCCTTCACAGAGAGATGTCTTGCTTCAGACCCTGTCCCCCACGGCCCTGCTGTGCCTCTGGCCCAACCCCACTTGCAAGCAGCTGCAGTGAGCCCTGTGTTGCCCGCTGCGCTGACTCGACGGTGTTCATCGAGCCCTCGCCGGTGGTGGTGACCCTGCCGGGCCCCATCCTCAACTCTTTCCCTCAGAGCACGGCCGTGGGATCGTCTCTGTCAGCTGCTGTTGGGAGCTCCCTCAGTGCCAGTGGAGTTCCCATCTCTTCTGGGGGCTCCCTTGGTCTGGGCGGGTCCGGGATGTGTCTGCCTGTCCCCCGCTGCAGTCTGAACTGCTGAAGCTGGCGAATCATCCCTTCGGGAGCAGGACGGAAGATAGGACCCTGCAGCAGCAGGTCATGGACATGTCTTGCAGACAGGCTTGGTGTCCTCATGCCACCTGGCAGGAGGGACCTGTGCCCACTTCTCCTCGCTGCACAGCTGGTGTGGCCGTGTCTCCTCTGGCTCTTCTTTGCTCTGAGCCCTCCGGAAAGGGCTCCTTTTCTTCTGCTTTGCTGAACCCCCTGCTGAAAGGGAGAGGGTGCTGGATTTAGGGACCACTCTTGCTGGGCTGCCATTGCCACCAGGGTGAGCAGAATGGGAAAAGGCAAGCGCTTTGTATGCAGCTTGTCCTTGGGGAACGGGCCATCCTCTGTGCGTCCCTCAATCCTGCAGATGTTTTCCTTGGTCTCTGTTCTGTGCCACTGCATTTCCCCCCTTCTCATTAAAGCCTTTGTGCAGCAGAGTAGAGAGTCATGGCAGTTTGTTCTTCTCTCCCAGCTAAGCATCTTCTCTGCAAGGATAGGCAATGGCTTCTGTCCTGAGCTTAACAGTGGTTGTTGGTTAAGTTCCCTGGACTCATTTCAGAGCACCAAAAAGCCTCGTAGGTATTGAATATGGGCCTGTAACCTGGTGATTATGGCCCTGGGGGTCATTTGCGGAATTCTCCATTGTAAAATTTAAATTATATTTATAATATAATATTATATTTATATTTATTATATATATATAATATATAATATATAATATATATAATATTATATAATATATATATTATATAATATATATAATATTATATTTATATTTATTATATATATAATATAAATATATATTATATATTATAAATATATAATATTATATATTTATAATATATAATATATATTTATATAATATTTAAATTATATAAATGTATATTTTGAAATAGCATTTCAGTTCTCTCAATTGTTGTTCACAAAATCGTATGAAAAACAGACCTGGCAATTCTCTCTTTTACTATTTTGGTGTGGGAATAAACTCCAGGGGATGGGTATGGAGTGGAAAGGAGGAAAGCACTGGTTGTGATCTCCAGACGGAGGCAGTTTGACTGCCAGATGGGGTTCGTGTGGCATTTCAGCAGAGAATGAATATAGACATTCACGATGCCCCTCTTCATAATTCCAGAAATTTGTAGCACTGCTCCTGACAGAGTGGGAGTCTGGCAATACTGTGCTAACACAAACCGTCCATAGAGGCCCACCATCCAGAATGGTTTCTGGCTATCAGCACAGCAAGGAAGGTGGCTTGTTTCTTTAAGAAACCCTGTAATCAGAGAGTTGGGAAGCTTCACTCCCTTCCAGTAGAGTCTAGCTGAGAGAGGCTCTTGCTTTTCTCTTGGTCCACAGGCCACAAGCTGCAAGAGAAGAGTGTATTATTTCTCTGTCACCAGGATCATTGTTACACCCAATCCCAGTAAAATTCAGGATGTATGTGCAATGTCAGAGCCTGGACAGGGTAGGTCAGTGTCCCCAGGGTGAGTTCAGACAGACAGACGGGCCTTTGAGCCATAACGTAAAGAGGAGTTTTGCTTCCACCAGCCAGCCAAATCGCATACCTGGCCTCATGAAGCACGGTCTGTCCCGTGGCCATCACCTAGGAATTACTGATCTTCATCTGCACCCTGCCAGGTGCAAGCAGCCACAGCAGCAGCAGGACCAGCTCTGTGTCAGGCCAGAAAAGCCTCTCTCCTGGCTCCTGTACCAGCTCTGTCGTGAGGAGCCCAGCTTGAAGCTCTCCCAGCCAGCAGAGACTAGAGAGCACTGGTCTCAGCGGGCCTCAAGGCTGCAGGGAAGACGGGGAGTGGCTTGAAACCCCAGGGGAAAGATGGGTGGTATTTGAGCAAAAGAGCTTGTGTGCAGAATATGTTCAGGCACCTGTGCTGGAGCCAGGCTGGAGAGACATTTGCCAGTATTGGCCAGGAATCAAAGCCAGGTCAACTGCTTGGAAGGCAGCCATGCTCACCACTATTCCAGCAACACTCCTGGGGGCACTGGTTCCTCCTGCTCCTCCAGGTCAGAGCCTGGACGGCCTCCTGCTCCTCCACTTCACAGACTGGCCGCATCCCTATTTCAGCCCTCAGCACACACAGTTCCTCAAGATGCTCCTCACGTTCCCCTCTTGACTGCAACCACCTCTCGTCCTTGCTCTGCATGCAGAGAGGCACTGCCACAAGTACCATCTCCACACAAAGACCTTACAACCACTTTCCAAATATCCCTGCTCCACAGCCAAAAGGCCATAGGGGCTACTTTCATCTAATGCTGGAAAATATTGTTTTGTGGATGTTTAAAATTTTGGTCCATGCTCAGGAATATGGCAATGCATGCTGTTTTGCCAATTGACGGGGTTAACACAAAGGACGCAGACACCAAGCTAAAGAAATAGGCTTATTTTACTTTAGTTTAAAATAGCAGAAAGAATAAGCAAGGTAATGCACCTAGACATTACTATTTAAAGCTAGCTACAGTGATTAAGAAAGATACATCACCAATTGCCCTCATACTTTACCATCATCCAGATCCGTGCATCAGTAGAGGAGCCCCCTCACGGCGAAGGGTCGGAAAGCCTTTCCCGGCAATTGGGAAGTCCTACGCAGTGCGTCCACTCGTAGGTGAGGTCTCCGTCTTTGCTGTGAGAGGGTCCAGCTTTTATACAGTTTAACAAACAAGTCTAAACAAAACGCACAGGAGATATCTGGTAGATTGATATGCCTCACTCAGGCATGTCCGGATCTGGCCAGGATCTGGGCATGTCTGAGGAGTTTCTGTTTTTCTTTACATTTGGGATTTATAGTTACTTCCTATTGTTTACTTATAGTTCCCAGGGATTGTTCCCAGGGTTACATTTTCATGCTGATAAGATGCCGGTTGCTTCAGTCTGCTGATAAGATGCTGATTGCTGGTCAGGGAATTCACTCAGAAGTCAACTTTGGTTTGAGGCTTATTGTTTGGGCCCCTTTTTGTTTCACATGCCGGGGCAGGGAAAACAAAACAAAACAAAACCAAAAACAATAAAACTGGACATGCCTATTACACCAAAGCAAGCTCTCTCCTATCTGCCTACAAGTCATCCACACCTCACATTTACTCTCACCATACCTTTCTTCACACCTTTTTGGAGGTGCTGCTGGGAGATCGCCATTTTCCCCTAACTAGTGCTCCAACCGTACTGCTCACTGCAGGATTGGAGTGTCTCTCAGATAATTTTGTAATCAAAGGTAGGGGTTAATAGCCCACTCCACATTTACTAATGTGCTTGGTTATAGCTACAGAGCTGCCTTCCCTTCTTCCCTGGAAGCAGCAGGGATGCCAGCTGGAGAGTGAACCCATCCACCCCATGTCAGGACATCCTAGATGCCCAGCTGAGGACAAGGCGCTGGGATCTACAGCCACCGTCCCTGTGGTTAAACCTCCAAAGGCTTCTGGAAAGCTGGTACCTCCCATGCTCCGTGCAGGTGTGAACCACGGGACTTCTAGTGAAGCGTGGATGAAAAAATCCTGGGGAGGCGGGTGTCACTGCACAGAGCATGTGCTCAGCAGGGCAGAGAGGGCTGCGGCCGGTAGTTGTGGCCGAGTGGTGAAGACGATGGACTAGAAATCCATTGGGTTTTCCTGCACAAGTTTGAATCCTGCCAACTACGGGGTGCAGTCCTGCTTTGGGCTGCCTGCAAGGACCACGCTGCAGCTGAGGAACTTGAAACCCCCTTGACTACAGCACTGCTAATGCAACTTTCTTAGCGGAATGCACACTGTCTAGGACAGTGACCTGAAGACACCCCCTAAACTGACTCTCAGTCACTGGGTATTCCACTGTCAATAGCTGCCAATTCCATGAGGGGCTTCCTTGCCTGATGTGCTTCTTGGCATATGGGTAGGGTTGGCCGGTCCTATCAGCCAATCACAGGTCTTCCTGAGAGAAGGTGGTGGGCATAGCGGGGCCAAGAACTTGCTGTTAAACTCTCACAGAGCAGTATGAAAACATCTTGGTTATGATGTGGAATAAGAAAATGGCATCTCCCTGCCACAAAATGGCAGCTGAAAGGAAATGGCAGCCCCCGTGTGTGCAGGGGAAAGTCCTTCCTTGTCAGATGTACTTGCAGGGATATGGGGAGGGGTGGCAGGTCCTTCCAGCCACTCACAACAGACCACATCACAGGGAGAGGGCACTGCCTTCAAGGGAAACGGTACACCTGGCTGTCTGCCAGGGACAGTTGAGGCCAAGGGGCCTATTTGGACCGAAGTGGAGGGCAGAACACCCGGTCTGCCTTATCTGGGGTAAAAGTACTCCCTCTACTACTGACAGCCATCACTCCAAGTGATCAGTGATGTGGAGGTGAGGGATTTGCTGTGGGAAATATGGGATACGACCCAGTCTGGGCCAGTGGGCATAGGGATTGACCAAAGCAATCACCCACCACCCAACCCACTAGCTGCACAAGGCAGATTTTAGCTAAGAAATAGTAGAGTCCTGTGTCACAAGAATTCGCAAGTGGCCTGTGCTGACGGAGGAGAGAGCCTGGGACTCAAAGTATAGAATTACAAGAGCACATATGCAGGCATGTGCACGAGGTGTCCCGGCAAAAGTAGGGGCACCCGGAATTTTGTTTTGCAGGGAGTACTTACACCTTTCAAATGTTCAGGTACAACACAACTTGACTGACCAGCAAGACCCACATTACTCACAAGTTGCAACGGGGCTAATGCCAGCTGCCCTTCTGTGAAACGAAGGGACAGGGGGTGCAGAGTGTCCCTGGAAGAGCTGCCCAAGACATAGTGACCTCTCCACCAGTGACAGTATTCTTAAGTCAGTGGGACAAGGCACGGAGCCTGCTGAGGTAGCTGAGAAGTTTGGTTCGCTTGGAGCAGCGGACCAGAGCAAAGGGCTTCCAGTGGTTCTTTCCAACCGTCATTACTCTGGGGGACACTGAGTCTCATGGGCCCTTGAGCAGCCACCAAAAGGCAATGCCTTGGACGGCAGCAGCAGCACAAGATTGCACAGAAGCACCAGCCGTTTCATCAACAGTGCTAAAATATGTGGAAATTTCCTTGAGGAAAGTGGCGCTTTAGGACTATGAGCTCTGGTATCCCTGGCACATCTGAGGCTGGGCCACCATGTCCACTGAAGTCCAGAGCAGGGTGACTCATGTTTGCCAGCAGCTCTGGGTTTTTCCCAACTCCTCCACATCACGATGACTCCCAGGTGCTGTGGGAGACTGATGTGCGATGCCCGTTTGGAGATTGAAATGCATGGAACGTGCCGCCCCATCCCTGACCCAGGAAAAATGGGCATGAGCTTTTGGCTCTCTGCCCTGAGCCTCTCCTGAAAAGCAGGCCATCCAGGCCTCTGGCTTCTAGGCTGACCGTGCTGAGCTAAACAGGTCATTTTGCCTGTGGGTTTATTTCACGGAAGGATGCACGCATCTCTTTGACCACACTCCTATGCCTCAATTTGCCTGTGTCCCACAGGTTCTCCACATCCCAAGATGACCCCCGAGGCCTGGTTGGAAGAATTGTGAAGGCCTTGTCATGTCATCCTAGGGACAGTGCTACTGAGATCCCAAGGAGAGATCGCTTGAGAGAGACCGGCCTCAATCTGTGGCCTACTCTTTCTCATTATGGATTTGCTATGGTCCCTGGCCTTGTGGGGAGAAAACATAGGCTTTTTCAGAGCCTGACAAATGTGAGGAAGGTCCTTGTGGCCCTCATTCCCTCCTGCAAGCAGCTTCCCTCCAGACCACAATGGTAACTTTCCTGGCCTTACGTTTTGCTCAACAGATGCCACCATCTCCTGTGAGCCCATGATGACTCGCCTAGAGAGAGATGTCTCCCAGTGCTAGCCAAAATATGCCCTAAAGCCCTTTTTCAAGAGCAAGGTGATCAAAGGGGCTCAGCTGTGGGGAGGTCTGTCCACTGGAATTTACACCTTCAGGATATGGTTGCTTAGCAAAAGAACAAGCGTTCACTCTCTGATCTGTGTTTCAGCTTTGACACCTTCACCAAGATATGTTTCCTCCTACACCTGCTGTAGCTCCAACACAGGTGCTGTCCACGCCAGAAACTTCACAGATGGCTCAGTGTGTTAGATCACCCACACAGTTGCTCGCTCACACAGCCCAGCCTGATGCTCCCTGGCACTGCCAGCAATCACGCTTCAAAGTCACATCAAATCAGCTCTGAAGTGCTTTCAGTGCAGAGCCTTGGGCTAACCGAGGGAGACATCTATCTCCCAGTGGGTCTATATAGACTAGCAGGAGATGGTGGGCGAAGAGACTCTCATCTGCAGAGATGCAGTAAAACTCAATGACAAGGAACGATCATTGTGGGCAGGAGTGAGGGCCACGAGGACCTTGCTCACGCACAACAGGCTCTGCAACAGCCTGGTTTTTATGACCACGTTGCTAAAGGAGACTCGAACTCCGTCGTGGGTTACTGTAGGATTTTATTCAGGTCCAGCAGCGTTGGGTCACCTCCGCAGAGAGTGACAACTTACATGAGTTTGCATACATGTATTTATGCACCTACAAAGCATTACCTAATCCAGAATACACAGAATTATACTTTATCAGTCATTATTATCTTGACAGTAGGTTTCACATCTTGTTCTGGAGTCCGACCACTTCATTGTTTGTTTCTTCTTTCTTTTAGTCTTCAAGGGAGATTACCTCAAGTTCTGTACATCTCAGTTCTTAGTAGTCACAATGATAGATCACCCATTGCTTCGGTAGCTAAGGGCCAGTTTCTCATACATCAACATCCTTTGAACTGTCAGGCACATCATTACCTTTGTTACAACATTTTATTAATGCTCTATTCAGTTGACTGCGCATGCAGCCCTGGGCTGGGGCTATACAGGGGACAGAGATGATAGAACAGCTTATGCAGCAGCACTGCATTGCAACATTTTCCCAACACACGTGTCCAGGGAATGAAGGCACCTGTGTAACAACAGGGAGCAGACCAGAGGATCAGGCAGGTCTCTTTCAGGTAATGTCTCCATGGGATCTCCATCGCCATATCCCTTGATTAACTTAACATTAAGCTTGGTCTGCTCAGAGCAGGAGGTTGTCCTAGAGCCATTCCAGAAGAACCATCCATCCCACATCATTCTGGGCTGCACTCACTCTCATGGGTCCCTGAGCAGCCACTGGCAGGCAATGCCTTAGAAGGCAGAAGCTGCACGAGGTTGCACAGAAGCACCAGTTGATTCAGAAATGGTGCTAAAATGTTGTTCCTTACAGAAAACTGCAAATTGGGACTATGAGTTCTGGTATCACTGGCACAACTGAGGCTGGGCGACCGTGTCCACTGACGTCCACAGCAGGGTGAGTCACGCTGGCTAGCAGCTCTGGGATTTTCCCAACTCTTCCACATCATGATGACTCCCAGGTGCTCTGAGACTCATCCAATGTGCCTTTGTAGCATGAAATGCATGGAATTGGCCACCCCCTCTCTGAGTCAGGAAAAAGGGCCATGAGGTTTTCATTCCCTGCCATTCACCTCTCCTCCTAATCAGGCAAGCCACACCTCCATCCTCTGGGATGACCTTACAGAGCCAAACGGGTCAATTTGGGTGTGGGTCTCCTTCAGGGAAGGACGCGGGCAAGTCTTTGATCACAAAACCAGTCTGTGGTAGAGCCTGATGAGCGTAAACAAGGTCCCTGTGGCCATCATCACCCCTGCCCACAGGGGGCTTCCCTCCACCTCACAGTGGTCTTTCCTTGACATTGAGCTTTGCCACGTCCCTGGAGTGGTGAGTCTCTCCTCCCATATAGGATTGTGCAGTCTTGAACTTCTGCCTGGACTTACCAACTGCCTCCCGTGTGTCTACGATCACCCATGAAGAGAAATGTCCCACAGGTTTTAGACTGAGTGCCTGCAAAGAAAGCATTTGAGAGAAGACTTGAGGTGCCCTGTATGGTTGAATTTCACCATGACACGTGGACTAGTTAACCACAAAGAGGGCAATGAGACCAAAGGAATTTGTATGAGGCAAGTCAACTAAAAATATCTGTCTGTCCTGCGTAAGAACTCAGAGTTAATTGAATTTATAAACCTGGGATACAGATGAATGATTTTGATGTTCGATGGTATGAAAAAGAGGACAATATGTGGGATGTAAGAAGCGAGGGCTTAATCACCAGGGAAGGCGTGGGAAGCGGAAACTCCTATGTGTTCAGATGCTTCATGAGCAAGGGATGTTCGTGGCCCCACAGGGCTCTGGGACACAGCATAATAGCCTGCGCTGCTCCAGGCTCTGCATCCTCCTCTCTTGCTTCCCTTTACTCGAGGAATGAGGTAAGTCTGGGTCTACTCCATGTCTCTCTCTGTAGGCAGAATTGCTGCCATGGTGGCATCTCAGGTTGATATTTCTCTGCCTCAGCATGGTCCCGCAATTGAACAGTTGAAGGGCTGTCACCTCTGTCTATTTTTTGTGGAGCTGGCTGTGCAGAAATGGGAAGAGGGTGTTCTTTCAAGCAGAAGGGTATCAATGGGGCTCAACTGTAGGGGTGTCTGCCTCACCAGAATTTGCACCCGCAGCAGGATGCTCTCTAACCAAATGGCCAAGTGCTTCATCAATGCAACAACAGTTGTTCTGGAGATGGGGTATGCTCAGGTGCTTTAAACCGACTGGGCTTGGTCCTATCCCAAAGTGGGTCAGCGTTCCTGCACTGTGCAACTCAGAGGAGTGCATTACGAGCTGTAGGAAGACTGTGTGTGTTTAAGAGGTGATTTCTGAGACACCCATTCAACGCAGCCCATTTGTGCTGGGATACTTGCATCAATCTTCATCTGTGCTATTGTACTGGGAAATGGAGTAGGAGGTCCTGGTGCAATCAGCAGCCAGTTAGGCACGTCTTTGCTCCCAGTGCTTCAAATCCAACTTAGGGGAATACGTCACGCACGTTGTGTGTGTTAGAAAGATCAAATACAGTTATTTCCAGCACCTGCAGCTAGAAATGGAGATGGAGAGCAGCCAAGTGTATCTGCAGAGAGCTGTGGACATGAGAGCCAAGTTGATGTTTTGGTCTGTGTTTCCTTCCTGCTCTGTGTTGCAGCTTTGCTTCCTTCACCGAGAGATGTCTTGCTTCAGACCCTGTCCCCCACAGCCCTGCTGTGCCTCTGGCCCAACCCCACTTGCAAGCAGCTGCAGTGAGCCCTGTGTCGCCCGCTGCGCTGACTCGACGGTGTTCATCGAACCCTCGCCGGTGGTGGTGACCCTGCCGGGCCCCATCCTCAACTCTTTCCCTCAGAGCACGGCCGTGGGATCGTCTCTGTCAGCTGCTGTTGGGAGCTCCCTCAGTGCCAGTGGAGTTCCCATCTCTTCTGGGGGCTCCCTTGGTCTGGGCGGGTCCGGGATGTGTCTGCCTCTCCCCCGCTGCAGTCTGAACTGCTGAAGCTGGCGAATCATCCCTTCGGGAGCAGGACAGAAGACGGGACCCTGCAGCAGCAGGATCATGGCCATGGCTTGTAGACAGGCTGGGTGTCCTCATGCCACCTGGCAGGAGGGACCTGTGCCCACTTCTCCTCGCTGCACGTCAGGCGTGGCAGTGTCTCTAGCTCTTCTTTACTCTGAGCCCTCCGGAAAGGTCTCGTTCTCTTCTGCTTTGCTGAAGCTCCTGCTGAACAGGAGAGGTTGCTAGAGTTAGGGAACGCTCTGTGCGTCCCTCAACCCTGCAGATGTGTTTCTTCGTCTCTGTTCTGTGCCTCTGCATTTCCTCCTTCTCATTAAAGACTTTGTGCAGCATAGCTGGGGTTTCATGGTGGCTTCTTCTCTTTCTCCCTCAGTTAGCCGTATGCTCTGCTAGAGAGACCAAGTGACCTCTGTCACGAGCTAGCAGACAACTGAGAGTGGAGCTCCTTTGCACAGAAATTAAGTAAGCAGGCAAGAGAAAAACAAAAATGCCTCGAGGAAACGGGGTGTGAGTCTGCAGCCTTTTGATCACAGACCTGTGATATCTCTCAGTGTCAGCCTAGAGTCTTGCCACTGAACGCTCTTAAGAGCTGATCTCAGTTCTCCTGCTAGTGCACCCAGCACATCCTGCATGTACGGTTAGGAAGGGGTGACTCTTCACTGCTCGCCCTCAGTACTCCCTGGCAGAGGAGAGAAGCAGGCTTATGGACTGGTCTGAGGTGACAACACTGCCTGAGGTGGCAGGAGAAAATGGACACGTGTACTCAGCTGAGTTGTAGACGGTGCCTTCAGAAACAGGCAGGAACAAGTCACCTTTCTGATCCTGACCCACAGCCAGAGCCCTGCCATTTGGAAGTTGGGTTTATGCCTCTTTTCCTTTTGGTGATGCACCTTGTTCCTCACAGATGTTTTGGGCGAAAAAAAACACCTCAGCTGCTCAGCAGATAAGCAAGTGTACAGCCAAGCACAAATCTAGATGCAGTGTTGCTGTTGAATCATGCAGATGAGGCATTGCATGAACTTTGGAGCAGGTACCCATCTTCCCCTGACTGAATGCTGTTGCTTCAGCTTTCTCTCTTGGTCTAATCTTCTACCAGCAGCAAGTGGAAAGTCTTCTGAAAAGTTTCCTTCTTCTGCAGGATACCTGGACATCTGGGTGCCAGGTGCCCTTACAGGGACTCCATAGGTGTCACTGTGTGGTCGATCCTTACTTCTGCACAGCTGGGAGCTCTGTCAGCCCTGCTGAACAGACACTGAGGTGATGAAGGTCATGGTGCACGTGCCATAAGAGACCAGGCTGGGAGAGCAGGACCTGGCGAGCCTGGGGAAGGGAAGGCTGAGGTCTCATCTTACGCACTGACAGTGGTGGAAACACAAGAAATGTCACACAGAGTAGCCCTGTTTTTCTGCGAGGGTGATCCAAGACCAGTGTCTCAACTTGTTAGGTGTGAATGTTAATTCAGACATTTTGATAGGTCCTCTCAACTGTTGTTCACAAACTTCTTGTGAAAAGCAACCATTGCAAAGCTCTCTTCCACTGGTGGTGTGGGAATAAACTTCAAGGGTGGGTATGGATTGCAAAGGAGAAAAGCGCTGGTTTCCATCTCTGGACGTAGGCAACGTGGCTGCCAGATGGAGTTTAGAGTGGGCATTCAGCAGGGAAATGAGCATGCACAATCACGATCTCCCTCTTTGTAACTCCCTCTACGCATAGAACTGCTGATGACAGAGTGGGAGTCTGTAAATACTGTGCGAACAGTAACCTGCGGACAACCCTGCTTTTGACAGTCAAGACAGCAAAGAGCATGGCTTTTTAAATTTAATCATCTCTTGAATCAGAGACTTGAGAAGCTTCACAGACTGGCCAGCACACACAGTTCCTCTTCAGGCCACCGCACGCACAGTTCCTCGGGACGATTTTTGAGCTCACACTCTTGACTGTGACATCCTGCCACTCTTGCTCTGCATGCAGACAGGAATATCCACAGGGACCATCTCCATACCTACTACTACTTAGTGCAATTTGCCAAATAGCGCTGCTGTGGAGCCAAAAGGGAATCAGAGCTATTTTGTACTACTAATGAAACTGATTGTTTTTTCAGGTCTTTTGTTGTTTTGCTCAATGCTCTGGAAGATGACAATGCTTGGTCAAGCTGGCAAAAAGATCTAGACAACCTATTTCACCAAAAAAGCTCTCTCCTGTCTACCTGCAAGTCATCCACACCTCTCATTTATTTTCACCTTGCACCTCCTCAATTTCCTCAGCCAGGCTCTACCTTTCCCTTTCTATAGATCTCTCCCACTCTCACAACACATCCCCCCTACACACCAAGAAGCTGCATGCCAGTCATCAACTTTGCTTTTCTTTGCTGGCAGATACTCCAGCTGGAGAGTGAACCCATCCACCCCATGTCAGGATATCCCAGATGCCCAGCTGAGGACAAGGCGCTGGGATCTACAGCCACAGTCCCTGTGGTTAAACCTCCAAAGGCCTCTGGAAGGCTGGTACCTTCCTTGCTCCGTGCAGGTGTGAACCACGGGGCTTCTAGTGAGGCGGGTGTCACTGCACAGGGGATGTGCTCAGTAGGGCAGAGAGGGCTGGGGCAGGTAGTTGTGGTCGAGTGGTGAAGGCGATGGACTAGAAATCCATTGGGGTTTCCCCGCGCAGGTTCGAATCCTGCTAACTACGGGGTGCAGTCCCATTTTTGGGCTGCCTGCAAGGACCACGCTGCAGACGAGTGTCTTGGCTCATGCCCGGACACAGCAAAACCTCCTTGCCTACTGCGCTTGTCCTACCCTCCACCCGAGCGTGAAAATCCCGGATGAATGGGAAATCCTGCTCCTCCCTTTCCAAGATAGGGGAAGAGAACAGACCAGTGCTCAGTATTTGCCATGAGAGAGCTCCACTGTTGTTGGTTCTTCCTCAAAACCATGTGCCTGATCTTATCCAACATCCCAAACAGAACAACCCCACCAGCTCTCTTCCCTATGCCTAAAACTGTAGGAGGGACCTCATACGGAGGGTGAGACCGGAGTTAGACCTCACACTGATGTGATGAAATTCGTGCTCTATTTATTTACCCAAATAGCCCCAAGATATAAAGAGCCAGATGGTCACATGCTCTAGGCTTTACAGTCTATTGGCTAAAAGCTCTTATCAAGCCCCCGGAAGTGCTGTGATAGGTCTGCATCATTAGTACACGTGTATAACCTAAATCTACTTTGTGGTTAGTGTATCCAGGCATTCAAAAAGGAAGGAAGCACCAGCTTGACTTCCACATTCCTTCCCTTCTAGGTGACCTCAAGGGCAGGATTACCACGTGGCAGTTTTCTGCTCAGACACCTGGCCTGGATTGTCCGAACCCTGTAGGATCAGTGTATGACCCTGATCCCCAAAAATCCTACCACATGAAACTTTAGCAGCTGATGTGCAAAGAGAGCCTGCACAACATGGCCCTCACTGCTAAAGAAGAAGGGATGTCACCTCATGCACCTGACATCTTGCCAGCACTCACAAATTGCCCATTAATTTAGGTCTCACAAACTCAGAGAGCTGTGGAGCAGCAGGCAAGTGGGGGGAAGGGGAGGGGCCAGAGCTGACTATGAGCTTCAGAAGAGGTCCTTCTTTGCATACATGGACCTCATTGCTAGCAATGAATTGAAGACACATCATAGATCTGGCGTCTGGGGAATATTCTGCCTGACCCATCTCTGGGTCTCGCACACACGCACACCCTTTCCCGGGGTCTTTCCCAGATTTAGCTTAAGGATGAGATGATGAGGGGTTTCCTCCTCTTCTGGGAAAGACGTGGAAGTACAAAAGAGGACGCGGTGGTGGCTGTGGCATCAGGAGACTGTCCCCTGCCATCACAGTCCCTGATGGGTGGGATAGAAAAGAGCCGGAGGCTTCCCAGAGGGCTTCTTTCAGTTGCATACCCAGCTGCTCCCAACAGAGCAGCAAGCAGAGTAGGAGCTGCTGGTAGCCTGCCTGTGTGGTGCAGCATCTTGAGGAAAATGGAAACCCTGAGGGGCACAGACAGCGAGATTCCGGAGAAAGAGAAGGAGAGACAAGCTCGTTGCTGGTGCATGATCTGTTCCCCACAGACATGCCATTGAGGGTTGTCGAAGCACTGCAAGGGAAAAAGAACTACAGAGAGATGTGAGGATGAATGAAGAAGGAAAGGGGTAATGGAGAAGGCAGCTGGAGCGGAGCCATGGACGTCTTGCTCCGCAGTGAATGCTTTCCCCTGAGAAATATCCCCCTGCAGCAGGCAGCCTGGGCCACACTCTCCACACCTACATCAGCACTCACATCCCAACCCTCTCCATCCCGCTTTGCTTTTGCCTCCTCTTCCTGGTTCCTGCATGCTCTGACCTGTGGATGGGACAGGAAACCAGCAAACACAAACCCAAATATGCAGGCCTCGTCCCTTGGCCTCAATGGGAGGCTCTACCAGCTGAGCCTGCCCAGATCCTTCCTGGGAGGACACGCAGCATTTAAGACTGTCCACCACCCAGTCCGATGGGCCAGCCCTGCCCTGGGATGACTGGGAGCCACCTCCACTGTCAACAGTGTTGGGTAGGACAGGAATGGCACCAGGCATGGAGGGGAGGGGTTTCTCTGTCTCTTTGGCACCCTGCATGGGGGTGGGGGCCACCCTCGGCTGTTGGGGATCAGCAAGGGCAGGGCTGTGCCAGGAGGCAGGCCAAGCCAGGAGCTGTTCAGGGAGGACAGCACAGCACAGCACAGGCAGGGGAAGGCCCTTGCAGCTGGTGTGTAAGGAAAGGCCCTAAATGCTGTACAGCTTCCTCAGAAGAACAAACCCTGCCGAGGAATAAGAGCTTTTACCTCAGGGTCAATGTGACCTGACGATCCATGATAAACTGGGTCTCAGTGGCTGAGAACACCCCATGCAGACGATAAAACAATAGGAGAATTGTCTTTCAAAAAGCACCCCAGGCATGTAACGACAGTCCTAACAGCAATGGACCTGACTGTAGTATAAACCCCCTTCACCTGCATGGGACATTGGTTTAGAACAGCGAAGGTTAACACCCCGCTGACCATACGTCCACACCAGCTGCACCGGAGAAGCACATACCGATATCCTGAGCAATAATGCCTGATTAGCCCACCCTTAACATGAGGAAGTTCACTGGTCAACACAACTGTATTGTTAACATACATACCCTGCTCTCCTCTATATCAGGGTCCTTTGCGCATTAGGCTGCGGCACCACTATGGGCACAGCTAAAAGAGGGGAATTGATTCCCTTGGTATTTCTATGCTAAGCGTTCTTGTTTCCCTCCTTGATTCTCCAAGAACTGACTTTTACACCAGGTAAAGTCCCGCAGCCCCCTGGGAGCTGGATTTCTGGGCAGGGTTACAGCCATCATGAGCTCGCTGGAGAACAGCTCCCCTCCGCCCAAGGCTGCTCCCTCTCCCCGGGCTTTCCTTCAGCTCCCCCAGAGCCAGCTCAGGGGGCCAAAGAGAAAGTCCCCATCGAGACTGATGCAGGAACACAGCGCGGGGATCTGCAGTGCAGCTCCCTGCTGCCCTAGTACCTAATGGGCCAGAAACGAGACAGTCGCTTGGGTGTTGACTGCGAGGTTGCTCTGCAGGTGATGGTCCATCCATGGGAATACTGCTTGTGCCAGCTGCTTGTCTTCATTCCGCAGTGGATACCACTGCGTGCTATGTCTTGTTATATTTGAACACCTCTTGGTCCAAAGGAAGTGGACAGCCCATCAGAGGGAGATCTGAGAACATGAGGGCATGACAATGTCAAAAATGGCCGCCAGGCATTCACAATGCAATATGAGAACCCATGGGGAATGACGTTGTCAGAAGTTGCATCTTCCTCGTGGGAGCTTCCTTGCCTGATGTGCTTCTGGGTACACGGCTAGGATTCCTTGTTCCTGACAGTCAATCACAGGTCTGCCTGAGAGCAGGTGGGCCTGGTGGGGCCAAGAACTGGCTGTCAGCCAGTCACAGAGCATTGTGATCACATCTTGGTTGTGGTGTTTAATAGGAAAATGACAACTGAAAGAAAATGACACCCTCTGTGTATGCATGCGAAGGCACATCCTGGTCAGATGTACTTCGTCGTTCATCAGGGCTCCACGGGGATTCACCAAAGCAATCGTCCACCCCCAAAAACTTGTAGCAGCACAAGGCAGATTTTAGCCCAGGAACAGCTTATGGGTAGAGTCCTGCAAAACAAATTGCTTATGCTCATGCAGCATGAAACGTGACAGATGCTCATATCTGACCAAGTCCTGTAGATCAAGAAACTTGTGCTAGAAATGATCCACCTGGCCTATTTCCACATTATACAACAGGAATAATAATTTTTGCCCCAGTATTGCCTGCATTTTACTTGCTGATTTCTGAGCTGATACAAGACAACTGTACCAGATATGGACGTATCCAGTGCTTAAGAAGAAACCAGGCAGGGTGCTGTGCCTTTTTAATTCAAACAAAGGCACAGCATGCAGCCACGTTAGCCCAGGAGAGAGTGAACATGCCTCCCTCTGAGCCGGGTGGAGACCTGTGCCATGCCATACGGTATTCCCAATGGGCACTGTATTGGCTACGTATGGCAAGGCTTTGGTAGTGGAGGGGTTAGGGGGTGTTGCAGGGTGGGCTCTGTCAGACAAGGTAAGGAGCTGCCCCGTGTGGTACACAGCCAGTTCCAGCTCCACAGCGGACCCACCCCATGACACAGCTGAGCCATGCGCAAAGGTTGTAGCCCCTCTGTGAAAACATATTCCACAGAGGGCAGAAACACTAGGCAGTGAGAGGGGGAAGGAAGAAAATAGCAGAAAAGAGCAGAGGGATGATGCATCTCTCACTTGGGCTGGTAAAGGAGTCTGGAGTGAAGGAGTAAAGTTGAGCCTGGGAGAGGGGAGAGGAAAAGCGCTTGTTGAACCTTAGCCTTTTTGTTTTCTCACTACATGAGTCTGTTTTAAATAGCACAAAGTTATTTTTTCCCATGTCAAGGCTGGTTTACCCACAAGAGTTCTGCTACGCCATGTCCTTGTATTTATCTTGACCCATGAGCTTTCTGATCCAGTTTTCAGTGCCCTGCACCCCACTGAAGGAGGGGAAAGGAGTGAGCAGCTGGGTGGGTTCTTGACTGTGCAACCACACGTTGGCATGTGCAGAGTTGTAATTTGGTGGCAGGTTCTGTTGGCAGGTCCCGGGAAGGAGTGCCTGTCAGCAGCCCTTGGTGGGAGCTGGGAAGGGTAGCCCCGCAGTCACCTCCCGGCAGCAGTACCAGGCTGATGCCGGATGAGGTGGTGGGGTATGGCAGCAGCAAGGGATGGAGCGTTGGGAGCAGCAGCAGCAGCTGCAGGGTCGGGACGAGATGGCTGGTTGCTCTAAGGCTCCTGAGCACTGGCCCCCAGCTACCGTCTGCTCCATTCAACTTGACGGCTGCTCCTGACTGAGGGCATTCAGCAGTGTCCCACTCAATCACAGAACACCTGGGGTGGAGAACATGCAGACCAAGCCCAGCTCAAAGCAGGCACAAGTAGAAGAGGCTCTTCCGGGCCTTTGCTGGTCGGATGATGGACATCTGCAAATGTGGAGACTCTACAATAATCCCTGGGCAACTGTTTCCCATGTTTGACCAGCCTTACGACAGAGTCCCTGGCACCTGTCTAACCTAGGGAACCTCCACGGAACTTGCTCCGCTTTATCATCACTTTTACATAGTTCCTTACATAGTTCTTCTTCCCCTTTTTCTGGAAAAGAGGGCAACTTTTCCTTCTCATTATCATCAGGGAGCTACCCTGCCCTCTGATCCCAAAGCTGAAGAGCCCCTGAGATGCATCCTTCTTTCTTTCGGACGCGGTGTCACAGACGGTAGGTGCCAATCCAGGACGTGGCATTGACCAACAGGGTTTCAAGCCAGAGAGTTTCCCTGAATTAGCAGTTCCTCACCTGCAAATACAACCAGCATCAGTGGGAAGAGGGGCAGGCGGGAGTAAAGGCCCACCAGTATGACCCAAAAGGGACATAGCAGGCTCTGGGGACTCGTGTTCAGGCTGAGGGGCGTGCTCCAAGGCCTAGCATGCATTTCCATTTCGTCTCCCCCGACACTGGGGCATTTCTCTCCAACACTGCTGACAGGACAGAGAAACTCCATGCTGGTGCACGTTGTGATTGAGGGAGATGCTGAAGGAGATGGGTTTGTTTAGGCTGGAGAGCAGAAGGTGAGGGGTCTTCCACTGTGTGAAGGTGGCTCTCTGGCTTGCCAAGGCCTGCCCTCTGCCAGAAAGACCTCGGGAGTGCAGGAGCTGGGGGTGGCCTGGCCTCCTGTGTGAGCCAGCCTGGCCTGAGCTGCACCTCCCAAGGGCTGGGGAGCTCTGGGAGATCTCTGCCTGCCCACTGATGCCTCTAAGGGTGGCACAGATTGTCCTCCCCGCAGGGTCCCATAGGGAGGAGTAGCATCAGAGGCTACAGAGCTGGTAGCAGGTATCATGGCCTTGGGGAAGCAAATGAGCTTGGGAGCACTTTAGTCCCAGCAGGCAACGCTGCCAGGAAGGAAACCAAGGACAAAATACCCTGAGCAAGGAAGCTGCCTGCACAAGCCCATACAGCTGTTCATACAGAGCCCCTCTGGGATCCCCGAGTGCTGGGTGACACCAGTGAGCCTGGGAAGAAGCCCAGGAACATCCTCTGTTGCTTGGAGATCCACTGTCTGACCCCAGAAGAGATATGTCCCTTCCGATGGCAGTACTGCACATGGATGGGAAAAAGCTGTCCCTTTCCCTGTGCCGCCGCCCCTCGAGGGGGGTTTCCTCCACCTTTTTAAAAGGCCTTCAGAGACTGGGCCCTGCTCTCGCTGCTCCCACCCACCTGGGCCCTGCAGATCCCAGGGATATGTGAGGAAAGCCCTCAGCAATGCTGCTTCTCCGGGACAAGCTTTCAGAGTTGTGCCTCTGAAGAGATTTAACCCTTCTCCAGTGTCTAGGTGTCTTGGTTTGGGATGAAATAGAGTTAATATTCCTTTTCAAGGAGTAGATGAGTGCTTTGTTTTGGATTTAGCTTTGGGTTTTGGTATGAGAAAAATGCTGATAGCACACTGATGTTTTCAGCTGCTACTGAAAATTCAAGGACTTCCAGACTCCCCATGTCCTGCCCGTGCGCAAGGGCACAGAAAGCAGGGAGGGAGCACGTCCACAGCACCTGACCCTAATTGGCCAAAGAAATATTCCATATCATGGAACATCATGCTCACTATATAAAGGAGGGGTGGTTGGGAAGGAGCTCTCTCGTTTCCGGGATTGCGATTGTGGGATCCTGGTATCTCGGGGTCGCTAGCCAAGAACCGGCTGGATATTGGTTAGTGGGTGGTAAGCAATTACGCTCTACATTGTCTGTATATATATTTCTTTTTGTTTTCCTCCTATCGTTCTCATTGTTCTCATTTTAATGCCATTATTAAACTGTTCTTGTCTCAACCTGCGAGTCTACCTTCACCTCTCTAATCCCCTCCCCCATTCCCAGGTGGGGATGTTGAAAAGAGGGTGACCAGCTGCTGTGGTTGGTTGCCGACCAGACCCAAACCACGACACTAGGTGTTTCTCCTGCCTCCTCTGAATGTGACCTGGCATTTAATATCTTAGGCTTGGGTATGACTGCGCGCTCTGTCGTGTGGGTTCAGAAGTACCAGATGCCAGCCCAATGCTTTAGGAAGTGCAAAGGTATCAGGAGGTCGTGTCCTCAGTGTCCCGGGCTAAGTCTGAGATCCAATAGAGTGTCCCCACATGGGTTTCCTCCTGTGTGACTGCTGGGAGGAAGGGCCCTGCTCTCAACACACAGGCTCAAACCTTGGCAGAAGGAGGAACGCACCACTGCAGCTTTTCCTGGCTGTGTGCATGGACCCTTTCTGGGCAGGCAGTGTGCTGGTGCCAGGACATGAGGGAAAGTTCCCTCAGGCTGGACATTGAAACCTTGCCGAGTCTGGAGCAGCCTCAGGAGAGAAAATGGGGTTTCCAGGGAGGGAGAGGCCACTTTGGGGCACAAGGGGACAGCGAGTCCTGGAAGAGAGGACCAGAGTTTGGAGTCAGCCAAGACTGCCCCAGCAGAGGAAGGAAGTCCAGCTTGTGCAAAACATAACAAGCTCCTTTGGGTACTCCTGCCAGATCTTCCCTCTACTGAAGCTCATCCCCTGCCCCCTCTCTTGGTCACCTTGTTCAGCAAGGTCAGGAGCTCAGGTAGGACTGGAACCAGGAGTAAGGTTATCTGGTTAATGGCTGCTTAGTATGAGCTACAAGGTGAGAAACAGGAGAGGCAATAACTTACACGGGCAGATGGACACACTGTCCAACATGAGGGCAAAGGGAGGCAGCAGCAGAGACCACAAGTGCAAGGACTGAACCTTCAGCTGCTGGGCCATGAATGCACCGTCTCAGGTGCACCATGGAAGAGGTTCTACTGGAAACTACCTAACCTGGTCCAAGTAGGCAAAAGCAAGATTCTCAGCACTTACCAGCCTGGCTCTTGTAAGAGAGGGCACGCGAGGCTTGTGCAAAGAGCTCTGCCAGTCCCTTGAAAGGCCCGGTGAGTAGAGAGCAGCCAGTGGCCCTGGAGGAAGACTGTACTTGGTGATGTCCACGGAGATGGAGAGACAGCCAGGCTCAGCCAGGAGTAGAAGGCTCCACGAGGGTGGCCTCAGGGGAAAGAATGTGCTTGTGAAGGAGGTCCCATGGTGTAATGGTAAGCACTCTGGGCTCTGAATCCAGCGGTATGAGTTCAAATCTCAGTGGGACCTCAGCCTTTTGGCTCTCCCAGGACATTCCTCGGCATGGTTACACATAACAGCCTTTCTGTCAGCTCTAATCAGGTTGACCTTACTCTGATCTTCCTTCCTTTCCTGTGCTCCCAGCCATGGGACTGACACCAGTGCCCACTCTCGTGACATGTGCCCACCAAACCTCTGCAGCTTTCCTGAGCAGTGGCCCCCAGCTCCTGTCTGCTCCATTCAGCTTGACCGCCGCTCCTGCCTGAGGGCATCCAGCATTGGCCCACCCAATCACACAACACATGGGGTGGAGAACATGCAGACCAAGCCCAGCTCAAAGCAGGCACAAGTAGAGGAGGCTCTTCCAGGACTTCTCTGGTCATATATTGGACATCTCGAAAGATGAACACTCTACAGTACTCCCTTGGTAACTGTTTCCCATGTTTGACCAGCCTCATGGTAAGACAGGGCTCCTGTGTGAGGCACTACTTGTACTTCAAATCCTGTCCATTACTTCTTGATCTCTCCATTCCACTGACCTTTTGCTGGCTCTCTTTTTCCTTCTTCGATTTTTTCAGTGCTCTCGTACAAGATCAAGGAGCTCCACCCACAACTGGTGGTGCCCCAAGATTGGCGACAGACTCAACGTCACAGCACAGACCATGTTCTCCCTTTCACTTGCAGAGGACTTGGCGAAACTGGGAAGGAGCAGAAAACAAAACAAGACATAAGCCTCCACCTATGTTGCACAAAGTCTTTAATGAGAAGGAGGAAATGCAGTGGCACAGAACAGAGACCAAGAAACACATCTGCAGGATTGAGGGACGCACAGAGTATGGCCCGTTTCCCAAGGACAAGCTGCACACAAAGCGCTTGCCTTTTCCCATTCTGCTCTCCCTGGTGGCAATGGCAGCCCACCAAGAGCAGTCCCTAACTCCAGCACCGTCTCCCCTTCAGCAGGGGCTTCAGCAAAGCAGAAGAGAACGAGCCCTTTCTGGAGGGCTCAGAGAAAACAGAGCCAGAGGAGACACGGCCACGCCAGCCATGCAATGAGGAGAAGTGGACAAAGGTCACTCCTGCCAGGTGCCATGAGGACACCCAGCCTGCCTTCAAGACATGTCCATGACCTGCTGCTGCAGGGTCCCGTCTTCCGTCCTGCTCCTGAAGGGATGAGCCGCCAGCTTCAGCAGTTCAGACTGCAGCGCGGGACAGGCAGACACATCCCGGACCCGCCCAGACCAAGGGAGCCCCCAGAAGAGATGGGAACTCCCCCGGCACTGAGGGAGCTCCCAACAGCAGCTGACAGAGACGATCCCACAGCCGTGCTCTGAGGGAAAGAGTTGAGGATGGGGCCTGGCAGGGTCACCACCACTGGCGAGGGCTCGATGAACACCGTCGAGTCAGCGCAGCGGGCGACACAGGGCTCACTGCAGCTGCTTGCAAGTGGGGTTGGGCCAGAGGCACAGCAGGGCCGTGGGGGACAGGGTCTGAAGCAAGACATCTCTCGGTGAAGGAAGCAAAGCTGCAACACAGAGCAGGAAGGAAACACAGACCAAAACATCAACTTGGCTCTCATGTCCACAGCTCTCTCTGCAGATACACTTGGCTGCTCTCCATCTCCATTTCTAGCTGCAGGTGCAGGAAATGCCTGCACCTGATCTCTCTAACACACACAACGTGCATGACGTATTCCCCTAAGTTGGATTTGAAACACTGGGAGCAAAGATGTGCCTAACTGGCTGCTGATTGCACCAGGACCTCCTACTGCATTTCCCAGTACAATAGCACAGACGAAGATTGATGCAAGTATCCCAGCACAAATGGGCTGCGTTGAATGGGTGTCTCAGAAATCACCTCTTAAACACACATAGTCTTCTTACAGCTCGTAATGCACTCCTCTGGGTAGCACAGTGCAGGAACGTTGACCCACTTTGGGATAGGACCAAGCCCAGTGGGTTTAAAGCACCTGATCATACCCCATCTCCAGAACAACTGTTGTTGCATTGATGAAGCACTTGGCCATTGGTTAGAGAACATCTGCCGCGGGTGCAAATTCTGGTGAGGCAGACACCCCTACAGCTGAGCCCCATTGATACCCTTCTGCTTGAAAGAACACCCTCTTCCCATTTCTCCACAGCCAGCTCTACAAAAAATGGACAGAGGTGACAGCCCTTCAACTGTTCAATTGCGGGACCATGCTGAGGCAGAGAAATATCAACCTGAGATGCCACCATGGCAGCAATTCTGCGTACAGAGAGAGACATGGAGTAGACCCAGACTTACCTCGTTCGTCGAGGAAAGTGAAGCAAGAGAGGAGGATGCAGAGCCTGGAGCAGCGCAGGCTTTTATGCTGTGTCCCAGAGCCCTGTGGGGCCACAAACATTCCTTGCTCATGAAGCATCTGAACACCTAGGAGTTTCCGCTTCCCAAGGCTTCCCTGGTGACTAAGCCCTCGCTTCTTACATCCCACATATTGTCCTCTTTTTCATACCATCGAACATCAAAATCATTCATCTGTATCCCAGGTTTATAAAGTCAATTAACTCTGAGTTCTTACGCAGGACAGACAGATATTTTTAGTTGACTTGCCTCATACAAATTCCTTTAGTCTCATTGCCCTCTTCGTGGTTAACTAGTCCACGTGTCATGGTGAAATGGGCACCTCAATTCTTCTCTCAAATGCTTTCTTTGCAGGCACTCAGTCTAAAACCTGTAGGGACATTTCCCTTCCTGAGTGATCGTAGACACACAGGAGGCAGTGGGTAACTTCAGGCAGATGTTCAAGACTGCACAATCCTATATGGGAGGAGAGACGCACCACTCCAGGGATGTGGCAAAGCTCAATGTCAAGGAAAGACCACTGTGAGGTGGAGGGAAGCCCCCTGTGGGCAGGGGTGATGATGGCACAGGGACCTTGTTTACGCTCATCAGGCTTTACCACAGACTGGTTTTGTGATCAAAGGCTTGCCCGCGTCCTTCCCTGAAGGAGACCCACACCCAAATTGACCCGTTTGGCTCTGTAAGGTCATCCCAGAGGACGGAGGTGTGGCTTGCCTGATTAGGAGGAGAGGTGAACAGCTGGGAATGAAAACCTCATGGCCCTTTTTCCTGATTCAGAGAGGGGGTGGCCAATTCCATGCATTTCACGCTACAAAGGCACATCAGATCAGTCTCAGAGCACCTGGGAGTCATCATGATGTGGAAGAGTTGGGAAAATCCCAGAGCTGCTGTCAAGCAGGACTCACCCTGCTGTGGACTTCAGTGGACACGGTCACCCAGCCTCAGTTGTGCCAGGGATACCAGAACTCATAGTCCCAATTTGCGGTTTTCTGTAAGGAAAAGCACATTTTAGCACCATTCCTGAATCAACTGGTGCTTCTGTGCAACCTCGTGCAGCTTCTGCCTTCTAAGGCATTGCCTGCCAGTGGCTGCTCAGGGACCCACGAGAGTGAGTGCAGCCCAGAATGATGTGGGATGGATGGTTCTTCTGGAATGGCTCTGGGACAACCTCTTGCTCTGAGCAGACCAAGCTTAATGTTAAGTTAATCAAGGGATATGGCGATGGAGATCCCATGGAGACATTACCTGAAAGAGACCTGCCTGATCCTCTGGTCTGCTCCCTGTCGTTTAAAAACGTGCCTTCATTCCCTGGACATGTGGTCATAAAAAACAGGCTGTGGCAGAGCCTGTTGAGCGTGAGCAAGGTCCTCGTGGCCCTCACTCCTGCCCACAATGATCCTTCCTTGTCATTGAGTTTTACTGCATCTCTGCAGATGTGAGTCTCTTCGCCCACCATCTCCTGCCAGTCTATATAGACCCACTGGGAGATAGACGTCTCCCTCAGTTAGCCCAAGGCTCTCCACTGAAAGCACTTCGGAGCTGATTTGATGTGACTTTGAAGCGTGATTGCTGGCTGTGCCAGGGAGCATCAGGCTGGGCTGTGTGAGCGAGCAACTGTGTGGGTGATCTAACACGCTGAGCCATCTGTGAAGTTTCTGGCGTGGACAGCACCTGTGTTGCAGCTACCGCAGGTGTAGGAGGAAACATATCTTGGTGAAGGTGTCAAAGCTGAAACACAGATCAGAGAGTGAACGCTTGTCCTTTTGCTAAGCAACCATTTGCTGAAGGTATAAATACCGGTGGACAGACCTCCCCACAGCTGAGCCCCTTTGATCACCTTGCTCTTGAAAAAGGGCTTTAGTGCATAGTTTGTCTAGCACTGGGAGACATCTCTCTCTATGCGAGTCATCATGGGCTCACAGGAGATGGTGGCATCTGTTGAGCAAAACGCATGGCCAGGAAAGTTACCATTGTGGTCTGGAGGGAAGCTGCTTGCGGGAAGGAATGAGGGCCACAAGGACCCTTCCAACATTTGTCAGGCTCTGAAAAAGCCTATGTTTTCTGCCCACAAGGCCAGGGACCATAGCAGATCCATAATGAGAAAGAGTAGGCCACAGATTGAGGCCAGTCGCTCTCAAGCGATATCTCCTTGGGATCTCAGTAGCACTGTCCCTAGGATGACATGACAAAGCCTTCACAATTCTTCCAACCAGTCCTCAGGGGTCATCTTGGGATGTGGAGAACCTGTGGGACACAGGCAAATTGAGGCATAGGAGTGTGGTCAAAGAGATGCGTGCATCCTTCCGTGAAATAAACCCACAGGCAAAATGACCTGTTTAGCTCATCACTGTCAGCCTAGAAGCCAGAGGCCTGGATGGCCTGCTTTTCAGGAGAGGCTCAGGGCAGGGAGCCAAAAGCTCATGGCCCTTTTTCCTGGGTCAGGGATGGGGCGGCACGTTCCATGCATTTCAATCTCCAAACGGGCGTCGCACATCAGTCTCCCACAGCACCTGGGAGTCATCGTGATGTGGAGGAGTTGGGAAAAACCCAGAGCTGCAGGCAAACATGAGTCACCCTGCTCTGGACTTCAGTGGACATGGTGGCCCAGCCTCAGATGTGCCAGGGATACCAGAGCTCATAGTCCTAAAGCGCCACTTTCCTCAAGGAAATTTCCACATATTTTAGCACTGTTGATGAAACGGCTGGTGCTTCTGTGCAATCTTGTGCTGCTGCTGCCTTCCAAGGCATTGCCTTTTGGTGGCTGCTCAAGGGCCCATGAGACTCAGTGTCCCCCCAGAGTAATGACGGTTGGAAAGAACCACTGGAAGCCCTTTGCTCTGGTCCGCTGCTCCAAGCGAACCAAACTTCTCAGCTACCTCAGCAGGCTCCGTGCCTTGTCCCACTGACTTAAGAATACTGTCACTGGTGGAGAGGTCACTATGTCTTGGGCAGCTCTTCCAGGGACACACTGCACCCCCTGTCACTTCGTTTCATAGAAGGGCAGCTGGCATTAGCCCCGTTGCAACTTGTGAGTAATGTGGGTCTTGCTGGTCAGTCAAGTTGTGTTGTACCTGAACATTTGAAAGGTGTAAGTACTCCCTGCAAAACTAAATTCCGGGTGCCCCTACTTTTGCCGGGACACCTCGTGCACATGCCTGCATATGTACTCTTGTAATTCTATACTTTGAGTCCCAGGCTCTCTCCTCAGTCAGCACAGGCCACTTGCGAATTCTTGTGACACAGGACTCTACTATTTCTTAGCTAAAATCTGCCTTGTGCAGCCACTGGGTTGGGTGGTGGGTGATTGCTTTGGTCAATCCCCATGCCCACTGGCCCAGACTGGGTCGTATCCCATATTTCCCACAGCAAATCCCTCACCTCCACATCACTGATCACTTGGAGTGATGGCTGTCAGTAGTAGAGGGAGTACTTTTACCCCAGATAAGGCAGACCGGGTGCTCTGCCCTCCACTTCGGTCCAAATAGGCCCCTTGGCCTCAACCGTCCCTGGCAGACAGCCAGGTGTACCATTTCCCTTGAAGGCAGTGCCCTCTCCCTGTGATGTGGTCTGTTGTGAGTGGCTGGAAGGACCTGCCACCCCTCCCCATATCCCTGCAAGTACATCTGACAAGGAAGGACTTTCCCCTGCACACACGGGGGCTGCCATTTCCTTTCAGCTGCCATTTTGTGGCAGGGAGATGCCATTTTCTTATTCCACATCATAACCAAGATGTTTTCATACTGCTCTGTGAGAGTCTAACAGCCAGTTCTTGGCCTCGCCTTGCCACACCTTCTCTCAGGAAGACCTGTGATTGGCTGATAGGACCGGCCAACCCTAACCATATGCCAAGAAGCACATCAGGCAAGGAAGCCCCTCATGGAATTGGTAACTATTGACAGTGGAATTCCCAGTGACTGAGAGTCAGTTTAGGGGGTGTCTTCAGGTCACTGTCCTAGACAGTGTGCATTACTCTAAGCAAGTTGCATTAGCAGTGCTCTAGTCAAGGGGGTTTCAAGTTCCTCAGCTGCAGCATGGTCCTTGCAGGCAGTCCAAAGCAGGACTGCACCCCATAGTTGGTAGGATTCAAACTTGTGCAGGAAAAACCCAATGGATTTCTAGTCCATCGTCTTCACCACTCGGCCACAACTACCTGCCGCAGCCCTCTCTGCCCTGCTGAGCACATGCCTTGTGCAGTGACACCTGCCTCCCCAGGATTTTTTCATCCACGCTTCACTAGAAGCCCCGTGGTTCACCTGCACGAAGCATGGGAGGTACCAGCTTTCCAGAAGTCTTTGGAGGTTTAACCACAGGGACGGTGGCTGTAGATCCCAGCGCCTTGTCCTCAGCTGGGCATCTAGGATATCCTGACATGGGGTGGATGGGTTCACTCTCCAGCTGGCATCCCTGCTGCTTCCAGGGAAGAAGGGAAGGCAGCTCTGTAGCTATAACCAAGCACATTAGTAAATGTGGAGTGGGCTATTAACCCCTACCTTTGATTTCAACATTATCTGAGGGACACTCCAGTCCTGCTGTGAGCAGTACGGTTGGAGCACTAGTTAGGGGAAAATGGCGATCTCCCAGCAGCACCTCCAAAAAGGTGTGAAGAAAGGTATGGTGAGAGTAAATGTGAGGTGTGGATGACTTGTAGGCAGATAGGAGAGAGCTTGCTTTGGTGTAATAGCATGTCCAGTTTTTTTGGTTTTGTTTTGGTTTTTTTTCCCTGCCCCGGCATGT
The DNA here is from genome assembly GCF_018691265.1 of Tyto alba. Taxonomy (NCBI): domain Eukaryota; kingdom Metazoa; phylum Chordata; class Aves; order Strigiformes; family Tytonidae; genus Tyto; species Tyto alba. The sequence continues at coordinate 13,516 of NW_024881289.1, read as the reverse complement.
GAAACAAAAAGGGGCCCAAACAATAAGCCTCAAACCAAAGTTGACTTCTGAGTGAATTCCCCGACCAGCAATCAGCATCTTATCAGCAGACTGAAGCAACCGGCATCTTATCAGCATGAAAATGTAACCCTGGGAACAATCCCTGGGAACTATAAGTAAACAATAGGAAGTACTATAAATCCCAAATGTAAAGAAAAACAGAAACTCCTCAGACATGCCCGGATCCTGGCCAGATCCGGACATGCCTGAGTGAGGCATATCAATCTACCAGATATCTCCTGTGCGTTTTGTTTAGACTTGTTTGTTAAACTGTATAAAAGCTGGACCCTCTCACAGCAAAGACGGAGACCTCACCTACGAGTGGACGCACTGCGTAGGACTTCCCAATTGCCGGGAAAGGCTCTCCGACCCTTCACTGTGATGGGGCTCCCACTGATGCACGGATCTGGATGATGGTAAAGTATGAGGGCAATTGGTGATGTATCTTTCTTAATCACTGTAGCTAGCTTTAAATAGTAATGTCTAGGTGCATTACCTTGCTTATTCTTTCTGCTATTTTAAACTAAAGTAAAATAAGCCTATTTCTTTAGCTTGGCGTCTGCGTCCTTTGTGTTAACCCCGTCAATTGGCAAAACAGCATGCATTGCCATATTCCTGAGCATGGACAAAATTTTAAACATCCACAAAACAATAATTTCCAGCATTAGATGAAAGTAGCCCCTATTGCCTTTTGGCTGTGGAGCAGGGATATTTGGAAAGTGGTTGTAAGGACTCTGTGTGGAGATGGTACCTGTGGCAGTGCCTCTCTGCATGCAGAGCAAGGACGAGAGGTGGTTGCAGTCGAGAGGGGAACGTGAGGAGCATCTTGAGGAACTGTGTGTGCTGAGGGCTGAAATAGGGATGCGGCCAGTCTGTGAAGTGGAGGAGCAGGAGGCCGTCCAGGCTCTGACCTGGAGGAGCAGGAGGAACCAGTGCCCCCAGGAGTGTTGCTGGAATAGTGGTGAGCATGGCTGCCTTCTGTCCCGATCCGATATCGGGGATGTCCCGATTCGATATCAGGGAGGGTTCTTAAACGATCCCAAGAGCGAGATTAAGACACAAACGAGGTCAGATGCCGGGCAACCTTGTAACCTTTATTAAACAAGCGGCTGGTAAGAGCGATAGGACAGGGAGAAAGAGGAAGAGAGAGTCGGAATCCCTAAGCTAGAAAACGGTAAAGATGCGGCAAGATTAATCACCACCACCACGAGCCCGCGATGTCCCGTTGGCTCAGTCTCGGTGCAATCAATGATGGTCCAAGCTCCAAGCTCCGCCGAAGTCCACAAGAGAGATGTTTTGGGAGCCCACATGCACTCATACACACATACGTGCACGCACACACATACGCGTACACACACAAAACGCCCGTACGCAAAACGTCCGCACACAAAAAAAACGCCCGCACACAAGAAACTCACACTCTCAGTACAGAGTACGCAGTCCTTTTATCGCCTTAGTCCCCACGATTTCCTGGAAAAGTCCGCCCATTTCCACAGAGCTCGTTGTAATATGTGCCGCCCCGTGGACCTCCATGTGCGCATGCCCCGGTGGTCGTGGTGGTCTCGTTGGCGAGGGTCGGCCCACGGTGCCTTCAGCCTCTGCACATCTTCCTCGCCTCAATTTCCTCCCGACCACGCAGGTGCAGTCTGGCTGGTACTGCCAGGGATGTTGTTATTTGCGCTTCGGGCAGACGTCGTGGTTTCTTCGGGGACTACCCGTCTCCTTCAAGGCGTACTCTGTCGCATCAACAGGATGCGGAGGCCAGGAAGTGGTAGTGGTGCAGCAGCGATGTTGAGACAAACAAAGACCTACACAGTCTCCTACACCACCCCGTGGCTCAACATTGCTGTCTGTCGTGGTGGTGTGAAAGATAACAGAAAAGAAAGAGAGAGAAAGGCCAGAAATAGAGCAATATAACAACAAACTCGCTCCCCGGCAAATTTTCCATCAATAACATGTCCTTAACAATATTCTTAACAAGTACCTAATTTTACAAAACCAAAACATCTTATAAATCTATTCTAAGGCTCCGACTCATTACCAGAAGAACGTGACGGCAGTCGACATGGTTTACATTTACAGCCACAAGAAAGAAGTATTATAATAACAATTAAGAGAATAGTTAACACACTAGAGGCCAACACATGAGTTAAAAGTAAACCAAACAGCAGGTCCATTTTTTAACAAAATACCCCAAAGTATCTGAGGCCCTGGCAGTTCACGCAGTATGGTCTGCCGGAGTTGGGATCAGCATGCGCGGAAGGGAGAATAGCTTTCCACACCCCCTTATCCTAAAGTGCATGCGTCGTTTGGGCCTAGAAATTTCTATTCCCAAATTAAACAAAGGTAATCAAACAAAACAATATCACTGTTCATAACAGCACTAATATTCCAATCAAACATAGAAAAAGGTAACAATAACACTACCAATCAACAGTTTCCTACCTAAACCTACTTAAACAGCATGCGTCTCAGGCTGGGATGAGGGATGTGCTCCCGGACTTTGGGGGCGGGGAGGTGAAGGAGATGGTGGTCGGCGTAAGCATGGGCACTTAAAAGAAGAACATTTACAAGGGCAAAAGATATGTAGTAAGAAGGCAAACAAAGCGAGAGCTACCAACATTAAGGATGCATAATAAAATGCTACCCATACATAAGCATGTTCCATTGTTTACAAAAGTGAGAGCGCAACTGGTCAATCCACCTAGTCCGCAGGGATCTGGAGTCAGGGTCCACATACGCAGCAGGAAAATGGATTTCCACGCCCCCAGCCCAAAGCGCATGTGCTGTTGGAGGGTCTCTAAGGTTCGGTTATACCCGGATGGAAAAAAACAACTGCAAGGCCCGGCCCAGATCTAGGCAACACGGGCATTCTGGGTAGGCTGCTCATTGCGCACTTGGACCTTCCTCAGTCAAGCCGCTAGCCTGGGGCTGGGCTATCCCAACTAATCTTACCGATCCCGCTGGATTGCAATCTTGGGAAGATGGGAGTAGGGGACGATCCCGTGTGCGCAGCCCTGCTGTTGGATTTTTCATCGTGTTGGTGGTGATGGTCGTTGCCATCGTGGTATGCGAGGGATTGTCCCGTGGCTGGTGTCGGAGAAGATCGCCGCCTCCCCCCAATCCTCCAAGACCACGAAGACCACTAAGGAGCCCTCTAACCCTTGTTGAGGTGAGGGAAACAGACTTATAGTTCAAAAAAGAAAATGTTATTCATCAGCGGAGTTACCACACGGCGCATGACTGTTATTCTTGGACTCTCTCTATCAGCTATCACCCCCGTGAGCAGGGGTAACAAGAGCTCGAAGGAGAACATCTGAAGGACAGTGCTGAACTCATGGGTGGGGATATCTTAGTTTCTTATTTTCTCTCTTTCTGATTGTGTCGCGTGGGACTTTGCTGGATTGTTATACAGTTAATTATTCTAGTTTCTTGTTTGCTAATAAATTGTTGATTATTGTTTACGGAGTGTCTGATAGTTCATTACTATATGACCCGTACGGTTGACTGTGCAGTTCGGCGCACAGCTCGAATTTGCTTAACGCCATCAGGTGAAACAGTAGTAGCAAATTGCATGTTGGTCACAACATGTTGGATTAACTGAACAAAGCAAGGAATAACACATGGCAAAAACATTAAGGCGACAACTGCACATAGCAGGTAGAATAAAAGCTGTTTCACCCATGGTGCTCCGGGTAACCAAGACCATAAATCACCCTGCCAGCCGTTCCATGTTTGAACGGGGACATGGGCTAGCTTCCTAATATCAGTGGTCAGTTGAAGGACTACTTCACCGACATCGTCTATTTCCAACAACAATTAGATACATTTAGTTTTCCACATACTCCTCCTTCTTCGGCTAGCAAATAATCCAAAACCATGCGGTGTTGAAGGATTGCCGTGCGCATCTGGCGAGATTGTTGGGTTAAAAGGTTTATTGCATTGGCAGTTTTATTAGTAATAATTTCCAAGACTGCTTGTAATCGGATTATGCGGTTCAAATTATAAATCGGTTCCCTTGCCCCTGATATTGGTTCACTGGGATTCCAGGTGGCAGGCCCATAATGCTCAATTATTCTTTCAGGAGGCCATTCATTTTCCCCCCACTTTTGAGTTCCACCTATGTTAAACTCAACAGATCGCTTGCTGCGGGCAATCCTTGTATTCCCTAATTTATCATATAGTCTTATTCCCAATTGAGGACCACCCTCCTCTGGGAGAAGGAAAAACAGAGGTCGGATAATCCCTACATAACAAATCCCTGACCAGTTTGCTGGTAATTGCTTGTAGGCAGTATATCCACAAATCCAGTAATGGCCTTTTCTGGCTTTGGCACCTTCAGCAAATGGTCCAGCTGCAGCCTTTGGGAACTGGAAATAGGTTGTATTTTCATTTCCCAAAGGGCTGAAAAAACTGTTTGGGCTATTGTTTGTCCGGCCTGTACAATACCAGGCACCAGTATAGTTCTTCCACTCACAAATTTGATGGTAAATGTAGTTGCCAGGCCATTGGGCAAATAAGGTTTCATTTTTGGCTGACCAAAATCCTTTAAACCCTCTGCTACGTCCGTTTTCATCAAGCCACATCCATATGTAAACACCTCTATCTTTGTTAACTAATTTATGTGTGAGTGTCCACTGACACCTGCTTTCTCCCACATTGACCCCTCCCTTCTGGGTGCGGTTTAAGCAATATCTGCCCCTAGTAGGAAATTGGATTGGCCATGTTTCACTGTCGTCCCAGGTGGTGTTGTCAGTTTCGCTATAATTGCTTACAATTTGTGCTGGAGTCAGGGGTGTGGAGACCCACGGCCAGCTTGATAAACCTAGAGGTCCTCCACAAACCCAACAATGACTCAGATTAAAGGTTTGACTTACAGTTTTTGCTAACAAAACAAACTCATTATCCTTGAAGGGGTCATATGGGTTGGGGGTAAGTGATGGGAGAATTGGCTTCCCTTCACTCTTATAGGTAAATCCACAAAATAATATAGCAAGTATTAACATACACATCCTGATCTGATTACACTAAGATCTGTGTCTGCTTCGCTCCTGCAAGTGCGTCTGTGTCGCTTGCTTCTTCCTGAAAGTGAAACAAAAAGACAAATTCGCTTCTCGGGTTAGAAAGAGGGAACAATCCATCTAGTGTGAATCTTATGGGTTTTCCCACAGGCATCTTTCGCCTTCCAGGTGTATTTATTGAGGGGTGTGTCCAACACCAGTGGTACTTTGCCCACTGTGGGAAGTTCAACCAAAACGGGTTGTCCTGGAAAATAGGATGAATTGCTGGGCTGATCAGGACCATGTGGGGCTGGCATGATTGCTGGAGGTTTTGGACAGAATGCTGTGATCTTTGGGCATCCATTTGCTCCCCAGCGACTGTTGACGCTGGTCACTGCATCCCCCACTCGCTCAGCCCATCCTGGTTTATGCGGTTTGAGGAAGCGTTTTAGCAGACCGTTTGTTCTTTCCACTATTCCATTTGCTTGTGGGTAATACGGGGTATGAAACACCCACGAAATTCCCTCCTGGGCTGCCCACTCTTGGACCACTTTGGCTGTGAAATGTGAGCCATTATCTGATTGGATTGACTGTGGTTTGGGGAAAATTCCAAACCATTCCTTCAGGGCTTTTATTGTGTTTTCTCCTGTTGCCTTAGCACACGCTTTAGCTTGCACTAGTCCAGATATTATCTCTACACCTACTAATACATAGTGTTTCCCTTCTGACTTTCGAAAGGGACCAATGTAGTCAATCTGCCAGGCCTCCCATAGGCCTTTTCCCTCTCTCAAGTGCAGGGGGTCGCCCTCCAGAGGGTGTCTGTCCAGTCGGACACGACATTGCTCACAGGAAGATATACAGGTTTTACATTCTTCCCTGGTAACTGGCCACCCTCGGGCCTGTGCCTCACAATAGAGGTCCTTCACTCCTGAATGTTTCCGTTTTGCATGTAGCCATTCCAATAGATTCTCCCAATTTTCTGCTATCTGGGTGCTTTGTAGGGGTGCCAGCCGGGCTAGTTCATCCACCTCAGCATTCCACCGACTCACTGGGGTCTCATCCTGTTGATGAGATGCTACCCATGCTACTGCAAATTTCCCTTGCTTGGCAATAGCAAGGATATCTTGCCATTTTTCCTTTTGCCATACAGGTATTCTATTGACCTCCCATCCATTTTGTTCCCAGAATGGAAGCCATTCAGTGCAGCCTTTGAACACAGCATAAGAGTCAGTGTAGATATAGACAGAAGAAGCAGATTGAGCCTCGTGTTGGAAAACGCTCCACACAGCAATTAGTTCCCCTACTTGTGCGCTACCTTCTCCTTCAGTAATGATCTGTTTCTTGGTGTCTACCTGGAGTGCCACAGCTCGATATTTCCAAATTTTTCCCTCTCGTTTTGATGAGGCATCTGTAAACCAGACGTTCTGCAATTGTCCAGAAAATGGAGGAGCTACTTGTATTACAGACAAAAGCTCAGGTGTTTCCCTATCTGGGTCTACCTCCTCTTGTATATTTAACACTTTTGTGGCTCCTTCTGTTACCGAAAAAATTTCACAATAGTGCTCTATTTGTGCGTACCACTTTCGCACGGAGGCTCTCTGGGCCACCCCGTCAGGGGGTGGAGTTCCTGCCAAAACTGCTTTGATCACTTTAAATGGGCCTCTGAGAACTATAGGCTGTTGCCGAATGGTGCGTTCGGCTTCTCTCAGAGCCAGACTAACCACAAATAGACCTTTTTCCCAGGTTGTATACCTTTTTTCAGCATCTTTAAAGCTGCGAGAATAGAAACCAATTGGCCTAACCGGACCCTCTGGTCCTTTTTGCCATAAATGTATGGACAGTCCAGTCTTGGCAAATCCCCATTCAATTTGAACTGGATCTGTTGGGTGAATTGGACCCAAGGCTTGATAGGCAGTCGCTTCAAACACTAACAACTGTAAAGCCTCCTCATGGACCTCGGTCCATTCCCACTGAGCTCTCTTTCTCAGCAGGTCATACAAGGGCCTAGCAATAATTGAAAAATCGGGAATGTGTTTCCTCCAAAACACAAGCAACCCTAGTGCATGCTGTAAGTCTTTCTTTGACTCAGGCATTTTGATCTGATCGAGGGAGGAGAGAGTATCTGGTGGGATACACGTCATCCCTCCCTTCCACCAGATTCCCAAAAATTTTACCTCACTTGAAGGGGTTTGAATTTTCTCAGGTGGAATTGTCAACCCTATACTTTCTAGATGGGTGATAATGTCCTGCTGAGTTTCTCTAACTTCTTCTACCTGACTCCCTCCTATGAGTACATCATCTATATATTGGTAAATCTTCACCTCTGATTTTCTGGATTGTTTCCAGCTCTTGTGCTAGAGCATGGTGGGCTAGTGGGCGAGTGCTTGTATCCTTGAGGGAGTCGTGTAAAGGTGTACTGTTGTCCTTCCCAGGTGAAGGCAAAGCGATCCCGGTCCTCGGGTTGTAAAGGGACCATAAAAAACATATCTTTGACATCAATTGTTGCCATGACAGGGTGAGATTGTTCCTGAATGCTTGCTATCAATTCAGCAATGTTTGGTACAGCAGCTGTTAATGGACCTGTATTGGCATTAAGCCTCCTATAATCTATTGTCAATCTCCATTTGCCGTTTGGTTTTCGGACCGGCCATGCTGGAGAGTTGAAGGGGGAGTGAGTGGGAACAACAACCCCTTGTTTTTTCAAATCTTCCAGAACTGGTGTAATTCCCTCCCTTGCTCCTAGAGGCAATGGGTAGGGTTTTACATTTGTCAATTTGGAGGGGGGTAAGGTAGGTGCTGCTTGCAACAACCGCACCTCTGTGCCTGATGTTTCGGTTAATTGCCTGATCTGGGGAACACCAAAAGACCATGAATTTCCCTGGGTGTCCCGCCACTGTCTACCTTTTAAAACATCTATACCTAAAAGATTCATCTGGAAAGATCCTATGGCCACCATAGTGTTGACAGGGTTTTCCTCTCCTGGTAACCAGAGTGTCACCGGAGTCATGGGCACTGACTGTGTTTTTCCCAAGGCATCCAAGACAATTAGATTTCTAGACGGAATTGAAATCCACATAATTCTGCTTCGGTCCGCGTTAGCGCGGTAATTTGTGCCCCAGTATCAATCAGAAATGTTACTAGTCTTTTCCTCGGTCCTACAGCAACAGTAATCAATAAATCCCCTTTTGAATTGCTGGTGAGTTGTCTTACGAACATCCATCCTCCGCCTCCCCCCTCACCTTCGGGGGCGGAGGGTCTAGTTTCCCGCCACCTTATCTTCCCTGGTCGGCCTCTCCAAGGTCTATCAAGGGTGGAGCACTAGGGGTCGGTTTGAAAGTGACCCTTCGTTCAGACCATTTCTCCACCAGTTGTTCTAACTTCCTCTCGAAAGACCATCCATCAAGTCTCGAGGAATGCCTTTCTGAAGCCCTAGTTGCCACAGTCCGTGTCGAGTCAGGGGTCTCTCTCCCGGGGTTCCGAATTCGGGGTGACACTGAGCCTTGGCTCTTTCCCATGAATGATGGTTGCCTACTAATCTGCTCTGCAGCCCGTACGACTCTGGCTTCTGTTCTTTGGGACGACCCACCAACAGGGCCATATTTTCTCCCAAAGTTAATCAATTCCTGGGCTACCTCTCCCCATGTCCATACTTTCCTCCCTGACTTTGATGGTCAGGGGTCACAGTCCCCTCCAGAGCAGCTGTCATTCTTTCTGCATTGGGGGTGTTTTGAATCTTCCCTTGCAATTGAATGCCAAAGGGTTTCAGAGAATCAGGGAGTCCTCGTATCAGGGGGGTCATCCTCTCTGGGTCCACAGGCATCATCATTGGTGAACCCTGGTTGGGCTTGAGTTCTCGATCATACATCATCTGCAGACAAGCTGCCTTCTGCACACTTTCGACTAACTGATCCACCGTACCTCTTATGGCAAGGGGATCTCCCCTCTCCAAGGGGTTCAGCCCTCCGGCCCAATATGCGGCTCTCTGAGTCAATGACCATGGGGCTCGGCGGTCGCCGGTAGTTAGAAACACACCCGGACCCCAATATCCTTCTGCTTCTTTCTCTGACAACATGATTCCATCCCCTCCTGACAAAGACACTCTCCAAACATACTCTGTCTCTGATTCTTTTGCAGTCCTTGCAAAATCCTTTTTCAACTTTGCCAATTCAGTTGCTGTAAATGGGACTTCTTTGGTGATTACCTGAGGACGGTCGTCGCTCTCGTCCTCGTAAACATACTCTGTTTTAACCAGCGGATACATATGAGGGACCTTTTCTACAGTTTCTTTCGCTTTCTGCAAATCTCTTTGGGGATAAATTTGCCTTATACCCTTCTCCAAAAGTTTAACTCTTGCCTCCGCCAATGTATCTGTCTCTGTCAATAATTGCTCTCTCAATTCATCCTTCAATATTGCATTTTGATTCCTTTCCTCCTCTAACAAATCTTTGGTTTCTCTCAATTGTTCCTGCAGGGTCTGTATTGCAGTCTTCAGGGAGTCTATTACAGTATCAACTTGCTGAGACTTCTGCTCTCTCTCCTCCACCGCAGCTGCCAGACTTGCTCCTAACACTGCACAAATTATGGCTTTTCCTTTTCCTCTCTTAACCTTAGCTTCCTTCTGCAATACCCTTATCCTATCCACCACACTCTGTGGTTGAAACCAGTGGTTTTTCGCCCAATCTTGTCCCTGGATTGAGGGGCGAGATCGGTGTGCCTCCAAAAGATCATACAATTTATCTATTCCTTCAGCCCCTGAGGGCACATTATCACAAGCATCGGCTGCCTCTGAGGCGACCATTTGTTTTCCTTTTCCTGATGCAAAGGGGATCATCGTCCTGGGAGGGACACACGTCAATGTCAGAGTTCCCCTATTCTCTCCCAGGAGGTTAAATCTGGGTATAGAACAACAAAAAAGGGGAATTTGTCCTGAGAGGGTCACAGCTTAGTATCCAAGTTTCCCCTATTCGCTCTCAGGAGACTAAAATCTGAATCTCTCACACAAAGAGCAACCAAAATTGGTTTTCGTCCTGAGAGGACCACACGGTTCGCTCTCAAGAGGCCTCACGTCACTCAAACACAAAGGCAGTATCACAGCCCACAGTTCCCCCGATTTTGCTCTCAGGAGGGCACACTTCAATGTAACACGAAAGGGGGCTCAATTCATCCTGAGAGGTTTACATCCAACACGGCAAGGTAGTACGGCACTCTCGTCTCTAGGGATCCTGTCCGTGACGCCAATTAAAAAGATGTCCCGATCCGATATCGGGGATGTCCCGATTCGATATCAGGGAGGGTTCTTAAACGATCCCAAGAGCGAGATTAAGACACAAACGAGGTCAGATGCCGGGCAACCTTGTAACCTTTATTAAACAAGCGGCTGGTAAGAGCGATAGGACAGGGAGAAAGAGGAAGAGAGAGTCGGAATCCCTAAGCTAGAAAACGGTATAGATGCGGCAAGATTAATCACCACCACCACGAGCCCGCGATGTCCCGTTGGCTCAGTCTCGGTGCAATCGATGATGGTCCAAGCTCCAAGCTCCGCCGAAGTCCACAAGAGAGATGTTTTGGGAGCCCACATGCACTACACACACATACGTGCACGCACCACATACGCGTACACACACAAACGCCCGCACGCAAAACGTCCGCACACAAAAAAACGCCCGCACACAAGAAACGCACACCTCAGTACAGAGTACGCAGTCCTTTTATCGCCTTAGTCCCCACGATTTCCTGGAAAAGTCCGCCCATTTCCACAGAGCTCGTTGTAATATGTGCCGCCCCGTGGACCTCCATGCGCATGCCCCGGTGGTCATGGTGGTCTCGCTGGCGAGGGTCGGCCCACGGTGCCTTCAGCCTCTGCACATCTTCCTCGCCTCAATTTCCTCCCGACCACGCAGGTGCAGTCTGGCTGGTACTGCCAGGGATGTTGTTATTTGCGCTTCGGGCAGACGTCGTGGTTTCTTCGGGGACTACCCGTCTCCTTCAAGGCGTACTCTGTCGCATCAACAGGATGCGGAGGCCAGGAAGTGGTAGTGGTGCAGCAGCGATGTTGAGACAAACAAAGTCCTACACAGTCTCCTACACCTTCCAAGCAGTTGACCTGGCTTTGATTCCTGGCTAATACTGGCAAATGTCTCTCCAGCCTGGCTCCAGCACAGGCACCTGAACATATTCTGAACACAAGCTCTTTTGCTCAAATACCACCCATCTTTCCCCTGGGGTTTCAAGCCACTCCCCGTCTTCCCTGCAGCCTTGAGGCCCGCTGAGACCAGTGCTCTCTAGTCTCTGCTGGCTGGGAGAGCTTCAAGCTGGGCTCCTCACGACAGTGCTGGTACAGGAGCCAGGAGAGAGGCTTTTCTGGCCTGACACAGAGCTGGTCCTGCTGCTGCTGTGGCTGCTTGCACCTGGCAGGGTGCAGATGAAGATCAGTAATTCCTAGGTGATGGCCACGGGACAGACCGTGCTTCATGAGGCCAGGTATGCGATTTGGCTGGCTGGTGGAAGCAGAACTCCTCTTTACGTTATGGCTCAAAGGCCCGTCTGTCTGTCTGAACTCACCCTGGGGACACTGACCTACCCTGTCCAGGCTCTGACATTGCAGATACATCCTGAAGTTTACTGGGATTGGGTGTAACAATGATCCTGGTAACAGAGGAATAATACACACTTCTCTTGCAGCTTGTGGCTTGTGGACCAAGAGAAAAGCAAGAGCCTCTCTCAGCTAGACTCTACTGGAAGGGAGTGAAGCTTCCCAACTCTCTGATTACAGGGTTTCTTAAAGAAACAAACCACCTGCCTTGCTGTGCTGATAGCCAGAAACCATTCTGGATGGTGGGCCTCTATGGACGGTTTGTGTTAGCACAGTATTGCCAGACTCCCACTCTGTCAGGAGCAGTGCTACAAATTGCTGGAATTATGAAGAGGGGCATCGTGAATGTGTATATTCATTCTCTGCTGAAATGCCCACACGAACCCCATCTGGCAGTCACACTGCCTCCGTCTGGAGATCACAACCAGTGCTTTCCTCCTTTCCACTCCATACCCATCCCCTGGAGTTTATTCCCACACCAAAATAGTAAAAGAGAGAATTGCCAGGTCTGTTTTTCATACGATTTTGTGAACAACAATTGAGAGAACTGATATGCTATTTCAAAATATACGTATTAAATTTTACAATGGACAATTCCACAAATGACCCCCAGGGCCATAATCACCAGGTTACAGGCCCATATTCAATACCTACAAGGCTTTTTGATGCTCTGCAATGAGTCCAGGGAACTTAACCAACAACCACTGCTAAGCTCAGGACAGAAGCCATCACCTATCCTTGCAGAGAAGATGCTTAGCTGGGAGAGGAGAAGAAAAAACTGCCATGACTCTCTAGCTCTGCTGCACAAAGGCTTTAATGAGAAGGGAGGAAATGCAGTGGCACAGAACAGAGACCAAGGAAAACATCTGCAGGATTGAGGGACGCAAAGAGGATGGCCCGTTCCCCAAGGACAAGCTGCATACAAAGCGCTTGCCTTTTCCCATTCTGCTCTCCCTGGTGGCAATGGCAGCCCAGCAAGAGTGGTCCCTAACTCCAGCACCCTCTCCCTTTCAGCAGGGGGTTCAGCAAAGCAGAAGAAAAGGAGCCTTTTCCGGAGGGCTCAGAGCAAAGAAGAGCCAGAGGAGACACGGCCATGCCAGCCGTGCAGCGAGGAGAAGTGGGCACAGGTCTGTCCTGGGTTGAGTGAGTGGTGGAGTTTTTTGGTGCCAGGGGAGGGGGCTATCGGGGCGGCCCCCTGTGAGAAGCTTCTCGAAGCTCCCCCAGCTTCACGTCACTCCACTTCTGTTTGGGAAATTGAGCCAATCGGCTGCGCCTCTGCGATAACGTATTTAAGAAGGGACGTGGTGACGGGCAGTCGGACTTGTGAGGAGGAGTTGCTGCAGCTGCATGAACACCAAGGTCAGTGGAGGAACGGAGGAAGAAAGGAGGGGGAGGTGTGCCGGAGCAGAGAACCCCCTGTATCCTGTGGTGAGACGGCAGGGCGGCCCCCTCCTGCCACCCATGAAGATCCACGGTGGAGCAGACATTGATTTACAGCCTCTTGTTCCTGCCCGGCTGATCAAGGTTCTGTGCCCGAAGAAGGCCGGGGTCTCATGGAAAAAGGTAGCCCCACTGCTGTAATTCAGTGCTGGGAGGATTGCAGCATGCGGGGGAGTCCCACGCCGGAGCAGCTCGGGAAGGGCTGCAGCCGTGGGAGAGAATCCAGTCGGAGGAAGTTAGTGACCCATGACGGAGCAGTGTGGGGAACGCTGCGGCCCATGGGAGGAATTCAAGTCAGATAAAGTTTGTGGAGGACTGTCTCCTGTGAGAGGGGGACCACGATGGAGCAGGGTGTAACAAGTTTTGGACACTCCCCTCACCGAAGATGAAGGAAGTGGCAGCACTGACTGCACCCCCCATCCCTGCCCTGCGCCACTGGGGGAGG